>NW_028188009.1:0-15285 GCF_964204655.1 Triturus cristatus | reverse complement strand
TGACAATTATGGTGCCAATTCCGATCCGGTAAAAACCGGGTACGAACCGTCGGACGGAGCCTTTTCTCCGTCCGACTCGTACCCGGTGCGAAATCCATCCGAAAATGCAAGTACGATTCATACGGAAACACCATTTCCGTACGATTCGAACAAAACACCGACCGAACAGAAACTAAACACAATTCCGATCCTGAAAGGAGCCGACGTGACGTCGGTACGCATCCAGCCTACGTTTCACGAACCAGGAAGTACGATTCGAACCGACGTCATCCCGCACGGAAAATATTTACCGGCTGCCAAAAACTGCCGGGAAATCAGGACGACACACGCAAGGAGCAGCTGGACGCGACGAACAGACATGGACCCGAACCTACGTGCCATCCCTGCCCTCCTAGCAGTCCACCTGGCGTACAGGAACCGACGCAGACGCCGCAGAAGGTCAGCACAACAACCAGGGGCAAAGGGGGGGGCAGGGGCAGGACACACAACACCAACACATGGTACCAAATCACACATGGCCTGGACATACCTGACCATCAGGGCCTGGTCACTTCCAGGGGGTGGGGGCAAGGCCAGCAACGCAAGCGTCCGCCACAACGGAAGTGGATGGTCACGCGAACCGGTACGTACCCTACCCAGGCCGCAAGAGCGTGGGTACGGAACGTACCACGCGTCCCCCTACGTCACTCCAACAATAGCGGTACGGCCCGTACCCACGTCAGAAAGGCCTTGGTACAGCTCGTACCAGCATTGCTGGGGTCATGTAGGGGTACGCGTGGTACGACCCGTAGCCACGCCCCCAAGGCCTGTGTACGGTGCGGACCCCACGGCCCGCAACAATGGTGGGACGCACCGTACCCACACACCAAAGGCATGGGTACGGCCCGTACCCAGGCACGCAGAGCGTGGGCAGGGGTATGTACGGACCGTACCCCCACCCGTGGAAGTACGGCCCGTACCCCCACCCGTGCATGTACGCCCCGAACCCCCACTCGTGTATGTACGCCCCGAACCCCCACCCGTGTATGTACGCCCCGAACCGCCACCCGTGTATGTACGCACCCAAGCGCCACCCGTGTATGTACGCCCCGAACCCCCACCCCACCCTGGTATGTACGCCCCGAACCCCCACCCGTGTATGTACGCACCCAAGCGCCACCCGTGCATGTACGCCCCGAACCCCCACCCCACCCTGGTATGTACGCCCCGAACCCCCAGCCGTGTATGTACGCACCAAACCCCCACCCGTGTATGTACGCACCAAACCACCACACCAGCCGTGTATGTACGCACCAAACCCCCACCCCAGCCGTGTATGTACGCACCGAACCACCACCCGTGTATGTACGCACCGAACCACCACCCGTGTATGTACGCCCCCGAACCCCCACCCCAGCAGAGTATGTACGCCCCGAACCCCCACCCGTGTATGTACGGACCGAACCCCCACCCCAGCCGTGTATGTACGCACCAAACCACCACCCGTGTATGTACGCCCCCTAACCCCCCCCAGCCGTGTATGTACGCACCGAACCACCAGCCGTGTATGTACGCACCAAACCCCCACCCGTGTATGTACGCACCTAACACACACCCCAGCAGAGTATGTACGCCCCGAACCCCCACCCGTGTATGTACGGACCGAACCCCCACCCCAGCAGAGTATGTACGCCCCGAACCCCCACCCGTGTATGTACGGACCGAACCCCCACCCCAGCCGTGTATGTACGCACCAAACCACCACCCGTGTATGTACGCCCCCGAACCCCCCCCCAGCCGTGTATGTACGCACCGAACCACCAGCCGTGTATGTACGCACCAAACCCCCACCCCAGCCGTGTATGTACGCACCGAACCACCAGCCGTGTATGTACGCACCAAACCCCCACCCCAGCCGTGTATGTACGCACCGAACCACCACCCGTGTATGTACGGACCGAACCCCCACCCCAGCAGAGTATGTACGCCCCGAACCCCCACCCGTGTATGTACGGACCGAAACCCCACCCCACTCGTGTATGTACGCCCCGAACCCCCACCCGTGTATGTACGCCCCGAACCGCCACCCGTGTATGTACGCACCCAAGCGCCACCCGTGTATGTACGCCCCGAACCCCCACCCCACCCTGGTATGTACGCCCCGAACCCCCACCCGTGTATGTACGCCCCGAACCGCCACCCGTGTATGTACGCACCCAAGCGCCACCCGTGTATGTACGCCCCGAACCCCCACCCCACCCTGGTATGTACGCCCCGAACCCCCACCCGTGTATGTACGCACCCAAGCGCCACCCGTGCATGTACGCCCCGAACCCCCACCCCACCCTGGTATGTACGCCCCGAACCCCCAGCCGTGTATGTACGCACCAAACCCCCACCCGTGTATGTACGCACCAAACCACCACACCAGCCGTGTATGTACGCACCAAACCCCCACCCCAGCCGTGTATGTACGCACCGAACCACCACCCGTGTATGTACGCACCGAACCACCACCCGTGTATGTACGCCCCCGAACCCCCACCCCAGCAGAGTATGTACGCCCCGAACCCCCACCCGTGTATGTACGGACCGAACCCCCACCCCAGCCGTGTATGTACGCACCAAACCACCACCCGTGTATGTACGCCCCCTAACCCCCCCCAGCCGTGTATGTACGCACCGAACCACCAGCCGTGTATGTACGCACCAAACCCCCACCCGTGTATGTACGGACCGAAACCCCACCCCAGCCGTGTATGTACGCACCAAACCACCACCCGTGTATGTACGCACCAAACCACCACCCCAGCCGTGTATGTACGCACCAAACGCCCACCCGTGTATGTACGCACCAAACCACCACACCAGCCGTGTATGTACGCACCAAACCCCCACCCCAGCCGTGTATGTACGCACCGAACCACCACCCGTGTATGTACGCACCGAACCCCCACCCCAGCAGAGTATGTACGCCCCGAACCCCCACCCGTGTATGTACGGACCGAACCCCCACCCGTGTATGTACGCACCAAACCCCCACCCGTGCATGTACGCACCGAACCTGCTATAAGAATGGGGTGTGCAAAACACCCCCAGCAGTGCCCAGACACAGGAGGGGTGGGTGCAGGGTCCTCCCAGCAGTGCCCAGACACAGGAGGGGTGTGTGCCTATCACTCCCAGCAGTGCCCAGACACAGGAGGGGTGTGTACCTATCACTCCCAGCAGTGCCCAGACATCGGACAATATACCCCATCAACAAGTTCAGTGACCTACAAGGGTGATACCCCAGATGCAGGCGGAGCCATCGCTGAGCCAGCATGGCTATATTGAAAGGCAACCCTCACACATCCAGGAAATGTAGACACAGCACAGCACAGCATTTGGGAGACACCCTGCAGGAAAAATGGCCTGGGCCACAGAGGACGGAACACACCTTGGGACAATGTCACCATACAGTGAGAGCAAACATGACCAAATACCATTTGCAGAGACCTTTGTGATGGCACGCAGATGGCAGGGTACACCCCATGAGCAGCACACTCCAACATTTCACAGACCCCTAACACATTATCACCACCCCAACGCAGGGAGCACCAGCACCAACAGCAAGTCCAGGAAAGCATCAGTGTGCAAAACAAAAAGAAAAGGCTTTATTCAGCAGGAAAATATATCAGAGAAAATGTCCACTATGTACAAGGGCCATGGGCCAGCCCAGCAGCAATGTCCGGGGGGGGGGTACACATCGGGACGTGTGTCCCCTAGCTTGCCTGCACAGTTCACAAGTCCATTTCATCCACAGAAGAGGGGGCATCAGGGGGGAGGGTGGAAACAGGCACCGCAGGGACAGGAGGGGAAAGGGTAGGTGTTGTGGGTGCAGGGAGGGATGAATCTGCCACAGGGGGGGTGCCAGCGCCAAAGGTGGAGGACAGAATGGCGCTGCACACGTCGGCAAGTTCCCCCAGCGACTCCCCCGTACCCAATCCAACCACAGGCCCCAAGGAGGGGGGGGGGGCAAAGGGATGGGTCGCAGCGCCACTGGGGGAGGGTGTGGACAGGGTGGGGGACTCAACTCCCCTGGCCGGGTCCCGCCTCCACCGCTTGCGGGGTGGTGTCATCCTGGGGCTGGGGGGCACACTCGCAGTGGATGATGCTGTCACTGACTGTTGGCCAGGAGAGCTAAGGGGAGTGGATTTGGAGGGAGTGGGTTGTGTGGAATGCGGACTCCCACTGTGGCTGCGTGTTCTACGTTTCCCCCCCGACCCAGTGGGTGTGCCTTCCTCACCCTGTGTGTGCGTGACAGGAGGTGTGCGCTTCGACTTCCCTGGTGGTGTGGTGCCTGTGTCTGTTGGGGTGCGTGCACGCTGACGTCTGGATGTGCGTGGGACAGGCACGGGAGTGGGAATTGTGGATGGGGCAGGGGTAGGGGGTGTTACGCAGCGCTGCAGGAGATCCAGTGCTGCAGTCAGTGTGGAGTCTATGGACCTCAGCAACTGCCGTTGGTCAGACTGCGCAGCCGACATGCCCTCCATGTATGCCTCCATCTGGGTCAGCACCTGGGTGTGGGCATGGAGGACATTTAGCATCGCAGTCTGACCAACCTGCAACTGCCTCAGGATGTCCACAGACTCCGCACTCACCGCAGCAGTGGTGACAGGGGCAGGGGGTGCGGTGCCTGGCAGGAAGGAGACATGTGGGGACCGAGCACGGAGGGAAGGGCCACGAGCATGTGGGAGGCCGGTGATGGAACCTGAGGTGGCGGGGGGATGTGGAGGGCTGCCATCAGCTGGGGGGGCAGACTCCGCCACCTCTGGGAGCTCAGCCTCGGACCCGTCTGCGTCATAGTCTGTGTTGGCAGTCAACAGGTCCTCCGCCTCACTCCCTTCGGCCTCCGTGCCACTCCATGTGCCAGACAGGACAGCACTGCTGGTACTGGTGCTCAATCTCTCCTCCCGGTCCGTGCTAGTGTCTCCTTCCGTGTCCCCCGGCGATGCTGTGGGCAAGGTGAAGAGACAGGAGAAAATCAGACACCTGTACACTTATGTCACATGAGTCAAATATACATAGGTCACATTGCATAGCCTGAAAAGCAACAGGAGTAACACCTACAAAACAATGTACACATGTAGGCCATGGAACACACAGTTTTTCTACCCACCATGCCACTGAGACACAATGGAGATCATGACACAACAGCAAATCACTGCACCTGAAATTTTAGAGAGGAGTCAGCCTCTGGGGACAAATGTGCACAGCACCTGCACCACACTGCGTCGTCAAAAAGGGATGAGCATGAATCATATCCATTTACTCTTGCCGCATGCTGCAAAGGCAATACATGAAACCAGGCCACACATGACAGGGTCACTGCACCTTGAGCGTATGTCCAGTCAAACATCACACACAGGCTAAACCCAGCAAGGAGGATGAAGCTTCTGACATGTAGGCCTTGTACGCACAAACCACCCACACCTGAGACAATCTCATTGAGACGGAGAAAGTATGTACACCTCTTACTCTGGGATGGAAACACATGGCCTCCACTAATTCATGACTGTAAACACACAGCCCCTGGTGGCCATGTCCACACATCATTGACAGGCAAACATCATCAGATTGTCTCAACAACACACACAGGTAATGCCCACTGTGAGTATGCACAAGCAAAATGGGTCCCCCTGTACAGTGGACACATGTAGCAACCTGTAGGTCCTAACAGTTGAGCCCAGGGTACAATGCCACCCTACGCAACCCATGGCAAAGACACAGTGAATGGCCATATTGTTGGATGACGCACATGATACCTAGGAAGAGGTGCCCCAGGGCACAGTAGTGCCCACACTCCTCCATGGTCCAGGATGGACATGACTGCAAATTAAGCAACCGTCCCTGCACTTAGCAGGCCTCCCACTCAGGCACATCATGTCAGAGGGCACACAATTGGACATGCATGCTGGAAGGCTGTACATTTTGGAGACACACCCCTATGTCGTGATTCACAATCAGTGCCAAGTGACATGGACACCACAATGACTGAAATTGGCCATGGCACACGCAAGGTCCCCATACCTGTGGCACATCACCCCCACACATGATGCTGATAGCATAGGGCACCTGCATGAACTGCCTGCATAAATAACCTTGTGCAAGAGTGGCGACAGACCAGGGAACACATTGCAAGGAGGGGAAGGGAGGGAGTGAGAACAGCACTGTGCTACTTTGTGGAGAAGTTGACGCACTGCACAATCAAACCCTGGCAGTGTATCCATGCAACTGCACACTTACATTGGCTGGGGACACACAACTGACACACATGTACCTACCCCCTTCCTGCTGCTGCCTCTCCTGTAGGCGCCTGTCCATATCGGGGAAGACCACCGCCAGCACACGCTTCTGGATGTGGGTCAGACGACGGCGGCCACGGTTCTTACGGCTCTCAGGTGAGTCCCCCAGCAGGAGCCGTGCAATCCTCCTCGTCCAGCACCGGATGTCCTGCCAGCGTTTCCTCACCTGAGACAGGCTCCGCCTCCGACCCTCTGTACCCCTCACGGCACTGACGGCTTCCCTCCAGATCTCCCCCTTGGCAATGGCGCCTACCTGTGAGGATGCAAAAGAGAGAATACATTAATCCACATGAGCAAAGACACAGAGACACACATATAGAACAATCCTCATTATGAACAGGCCATGGTATGCATGCAACTAATTGCACCTTTGTCATAGGGACATTATCCACTGTGGAAGGCCAAATGCACTACGTGCCAGTGGAAGCACACGGGTGGCATGAGGGGTACCACACACTCACTGACCAGGGATCACACTGTGCCTCACAGGCTACACCAGGATTATGTACAGCACCTCACAGCAGTCACCTGCCCCAGCACACTGATGCTACCTCAGCAGAGTACACAGACACACACAGGTACAGGACAATCACATGGCATTGCCAACTGCGGGTACACACCTCACTCTGCCCATGTGCCAGTAGACGTGGGTGTCACAGGTGTGGGGCTGGCTCAGCACGGCATGCACACAGCACTGCTCCCTGCTCACATCCGATGGCCAGGCCATATCCATCCCTCATGCTGCTTGTGTGCAACACTCCCCATATGCACTCACCCACATGACAGGGGACTAACACACACACCAATGTGCAGGGGACGAACACGGCCTTTGGACACTCACAGCACAGGTACACTGAACAAACACACATCCATGGGTACTGACACCTGTCACACTGGGGGGAACACAGGATCACATCAGGACTGTGGAAACAACATCCCCAGGAGGAGTATGCAGGCAGAATGTGGCATGCACCTTGCATTCATTGTCACAGTAGGCACTATGCAAGTGAGGAGTGCACACAGGAAACACAGCATGCTCTGCATGGGTGACATGAGGCCTTCCACACCCTGGGACCCACTCCAAACAACAGTGCATGTCTGTCACACATGGACACAATGCCAGAAGTCACTGTCACACAAAAGGGGCACAGTCTAAGCTAGTGGAGTCTGCACTCACCTGAACCCCTGGTCGACCATACAGGCTCTGGAACTGTGGGAGGATCACATCTATCAGGGCAAGGTTCTCCTCCTGGGTGAATGGCTGTGACCTCTCCACAGTCCTGGACATGGTGCCAGAGGAATCACTATCAGCAGCAGTGGTCAGGGATGAATGGATGTGCAGGCAAGTGCTCTCTCATGGGACCTGGCTGCCTTATATATGCCTGGCTGGCCTGTTCATGTATAGGAGTACAGATTGATTGGTCAGTCACATTAGCATCCTACGTTTCATCCAATCCCTTCAAACCTACCCCAGTGTGTGGCTTTGCATGGTTTCAGTTTTGATAATGATGTCAAGTCAACATCCACATTGCAACAATGTAGATTCTTTCAAACTGACTTCTGCTGTGCACCTGGTGCTCAAATTCAAAAATTTAACTCAGTCTCCATGGCAACCATCAGGCATTTAGGCCCTTATACTTGTCCCTCATGTGTCCCCTATGTGTTTTCATACATTTACACACAGGTACGGTGCGTTCCACGCCCTAGGGCACCCCACAAGCAGTGATACCGACCGTACATGCGCTTGTACGGTCCGGATCACAATATGGGCGCTGGCGTATGCGTACGCCACAGTAGTACGGACTGTACACGCGCTTGTACGGTCCGGATCACAATATGGGCGCTGGCGTATGCGTACGCCACAGTAGTACGGACTGTACACGCGCTTGTACGGTCCGGATCACAATATGGGCGCTGGCGTATGCGTACGCCACAGTAGTACGGACCGTACAAGCGCGTGTACAGTCCGTACTACTGTGGCGTACGCATACGCCAGCGCCCATATTGTGATCCGGACCGTACAAGCGCGTGTACAGTCCGTACTACTGTGGCGTACGCATACGCCAGCGCCCATATTGTGATCCGGACCGTACAAGCGCGTGTACAGTCCGTACTACTGTGGCGTACGCATACGCCAGCGCCCATATTGTGATCCGGACCGTACAAGCGCGTGTACAGTCCGTACTACTGTGGCGTACGCATACGCCAGCGCACATATTGTGATCCGGACCGTACAAGCGCGTGTACAGTCCGTACTACTGTGGCGTACGCATACGCCAGCGGCAATATTGGCCCAGGGACCCTATACACGCGCTCCGAGCGTATGTACGGTGCGTATAACAACTGTCAGTGGTGACAGGCGGCACACAGACAGGAATGGAGCGGACAGGTATTGCCAAGGGTGGACACCAATGCATTGTCTGTGCAATACCACCTGTGTGTGACACAGGTGTGTCAGGATGTGATGTGGCACTTTACCCCTGAGGTGTGGGCAAAGCACATGTACGATGAGCTGTGTACACATGTCGTGTGTGATGGTGCGCATTGTACCACACATCCCCTGCACTCCTTTGACATGTGTGCATGTCGTACACACTAGTGGAGCCATGAGTCACTTGCATGTCCCAGTCACGGACACCCGCACCTGTCCCCTGATGCCAGGTACACGGAATATTACATATGACACGTGTATGGCTGCGTTGCATGCTGCAACCATGTCATGTGTGTGGCATGTCTTTCCATGATTTTGCTGTAGGTGTGTGATTCAATGTGTCAGCAGTTGCTGCTGCCAACATGTGTCTGTGTGTCGATGGGCATGGCACACTGTTCCGCACACCAGCCCACATATGTGATTTGCCATGAGGTGTGTATGTATCCAACTACACGGAGTATCAACACAAGTACATATCCACATGCTCCCTATGTATGTTCTGTCTCGACATGTACTCCTCAAAGGCAATGTGTGTGGCCTGTCCTATTCCTATGACATGTGACCAGTGCATATCGCATCCAACTACCTGTCTGTACCATACGCATACTACCTCTGCACATGTGTGGATGTCTGTGAATCCTGTGATGCGTGTGCATGTTCACTTACACTGGCCCACAGCTAGTCTCATGCCATGTCATCGTGATCTTGCCCCCCTCCGTTAGTGGCTGTCCCTTGGTAGGAGTGTAACCTGACTGGCGTTCGTGTCCAGGAACTGTGGCACAGACCTGACTCACAACGTGGCATATGTGTATTGGCTGTGTAACATGTGCTCAGTGCATTGACGATGTTGTTGTACAGTGCTCACTCTTAGGTGTTCCTTCCATTTCACTGCAGGGCTCCGCCTCTCCCTCGACGTATGCCAGACATTGCTGCCCTGCATGAACGGGACTGTATACGCCGCTACAGATTCAGCCAACGGTTGATTGATGAGTTGACTGGCCGGCTGGAAGCACAACTCCTCCCGCGCCACAGGTATCCAAGTGCACTGACACCCAAGTTGAAGGTGATGGCAGCCCTACATTTCCTTGCCACGGGTACGTTCCAACATACCATTGCTGATGTCGGGGGCATGTCCCAGACGATGTTCAGCCGTGTTCTGCATGATTTCTTAGAGGCCATGTTGGTTCACCTGGATGAGTACATTAAATTCCCAAATCGTGAGCAGTTGACAGATGTCAAGCGTGAGTTCTATGCCCTGGGAGGGATGCCCCATGTCATTGGGTCCATAGATGGGACACATGTTGCGTTGGTACCACCACAGGCACAGGAGGTGGTGTATAGGAATCGCAAACATTATCACTCCATTAATGCCCTTGTGGTGTGTCTGTCCAACATGGTGATTTCACATGTCTGTGTTCGCTTTCCAGGATCAGCACACGATGCCTTCATCATGAGGCGTAGCAGGGTGCCAGAAATGATGCTGCAGCTGCGGAACGAGCGAGCATGTATTGTTGGTGGGTAGACTCTGGCAGTTCTGTGTTTGGCGTCATCTTCCAATCTCACTGCCTGTGCTGACACACTTCTGTCCATGATGTTTCCTTGTAGGGGACGCTGGCTATCCCAACATGCCATGGCTGATGACGCCTGTCCGCAACCCCAGCACGGCTGCCGAGCACCTCTACAACAACGCACATGGGCGGACCAGGAGAGTCATTGAGAGGACGTTTGGACTTCTGAAGAGCCGATTCCGGTGCCTCCACAAGACCGGCGGAGCACTCCCATATGCCCCGGTGAAGGTGTGCAAGATCATCATCGTCTGCTGCATGCTGCACAACATGGCAGTGGAGGAAGCTGTTCCACTCATACTGGATCAAGATGACCAGGACCATCCACCCGTGGAGGATGAAGGGCTTGGTGACGGGGCAAGTGATGTGGAGGAGGAGGAGGCTGTGGAGGACATGCGGAGTCGGCTCATACGCAACTTCTTTGCTTAGTGGTGAGTTCCAGTGTCTGAGTGTGCACGCATTGGGCCGTGTGTGGCATGTGTTGCAATGTGTGTGTCCATCTGCATGTCTGCCAAGTGAGTCAGTGGTGTGTATTGAAGTGTCACTCAAGTGATGGCGCAATGGAAGGATGTTGTCTGAGGGTCATCATTGTCACCTGTCATGTTAACAACATGATACGTGTTAAGTACATGCTTGCGGATGTGCTCCTTTGTGCTGAATCCTTGTGTGTCTCTCTTCCACAGGTCCATGTGCATGCTGTCTGCTGGTGGCATTGTTGTGCTCCTGCTACTCCTCATGAACACAGCGACATGTGCTGATTCAGCGTCACATGCACGGGCAAGTGTTGAAATCTCCTCAGGGTAAGGGATGCCTCACGTCGTTTTGGGTGTGTGAATTGTTTGTAGTCTGTGTGCACTTCTCCGGTTCATGTGTGTTCCATTTGCATACATGGTGATCCTACATGGGGAACATGACATGGGGCAGGCTTCACCTGGAGCCATGCTCAGACTTGGTGACTGTCATGTGGCAGGGGATTGGGGATTGTGATGAGGCCATCATTGTGTGTAACACTGGCCTCGGAAACATACAGGTTGCACCGGGTTGACATGGTGTGTGATTGCCCCATCAGGGCCTCAATGGTGTATAGCGGCCTCTCCGTGGCAGCAGGGGGTGTTTAGCTGTTATCCGTCACTTGTGTGCCAGGTCAATGGGATGCCAGCATCTGTGTTGCAATGGGGGGTGCCAGTGTTGCTCCCACATGTACATCCACATGACCTGTGTATGTGTTGACAGAGTATCATTGTCATTCCAACACACATGACTAATAAATTTGTCCCTCTGTCTCCAAGGTGCCTCTTCCCTGTCAATGGTGCCCTGTTGCCACTGTGCGTGCCGCAGGTCTGGCATAGTTTTCATAGGTGGTGCATATGTGTCTATGTGTAGAGTGACAAGATGCTAGGGGTTTGTCAGGGAGTGGGAACTGTATTATGCACAAGATGCACAGTTCCATCCACCTCAAGGCAAGAGAGACCATCCCCCAGGGAAACTACAACATCTGTGTAGAATCCTACCCTGCAGTCTACGGACATGTGCCTCACGACTCCCATGGTACTTGTCCATATCCGGAGTGCATCTGCACAGCTCTGCTACTGCGTCGGGCAACCAGGCCACATCAACGTCCTAACGGGATGGGGGGAATGTTTCACAGCCAGCTGCAGGATGACCTTCTAGATCCACGCCCACACTCATGATGCAGCCCACAACCCCAACACAACCATGTGGCACAGTGATCCTAAACTGCATTCTGGCATCTCCATGCATCCAACCTTGGCCTAGCCACCATTCTCAACATCCGCCTGACGCAAGCATGCTGCACATTGTAGGGACACATGTCTAGACATACCTGGGAGCGGCAAGCCAGGTCACTCCACATGATCCCTGACCTCTGCGCATGACTGTTGCTCCCCTGAATGTGTCTGTAGCCACAGTTGTGCGGGAACCACTCAGCTGGTTGGGCCCAGCACAGGTGAGTTTGGTACTCCATGTCTGTATCAGATGAGACATTGGGACCCATGTGTGTCCTGGGCAAGACTGCGACCCCACGGTTTGGATGGTTGGAGTTAATTCTGAGATCAGGCATGCTTTGACTGTACGACACACACATGTATTGTAATAATGTAGAATCACGGCATCATCTTGTAAGTGTGATTAATTTATTTGTGGTGGGGTACGGGTTTGTGGGGATGACAAGAGGTGCACAGCGGGAGTGTAGAATCCAAAGTTCACTGGGGGAGTTGGTATCCTTGTCGTAGCAAAATGTCAGAGTCCATGCCACAGTCTTCGTCAACATAGGTCAGACAGTGACCAGCAAGTCCATGTGGCAGACAATGTCATGTGCTGCTATTGGGCCAGAGGGCCAGGTGCCAGGCCAGGTGACCTGGGAGATGGTGATGTTCTGCTGACTCTCACAGTCTTTTTCGTGGACGACCCACCTTCCTGCGGGGACCCTCGGAAGCAGTCCGTGACGATGTCTGTGACGCTCCGTCGGATGAATCCTCCTCCTCCTGATCCCTCCCTGTGTCTGGTAATGGCCTTCGCCTGGTGCCACAGGGAGGGTTGCCCATGTTGTCGGCAATCCGACGGAGTACACCGGTCATTTGGGTTTGCACCGCCACGAGCTCAGCCTGTCTATCCTCCATCCTTCCTTGGTGTTGCAGTTGACAGGCATGTTGCTGGGACTGCAGGGTCTTCATCTCCTGGAGGGTCCCCTTGATGTCATTGAGGGTGGACGCAATCTGGTCCATGCCCCTGGTGTCACGCCGGTATGTATCCAGGATGTTGCTGACCTGGGACACTACCGGGTCCTGAGCTGCCTGGTCAGGTTCGCGCCTCCGCCGTCCTCCACTCCCGCCACCCCTGCCCACGTGCACCTGGCCTGCCGTTGTGGGTGCATCGGGTCTCCGGGACCCCTGAGGGATGGCATCTGCGTTGCCGCCTGCCTCCTCCTGGGTGCCCGGAGGACCGTGTCCCTCCTGGGCAGACTGGCTGGGTGGTCGTGTGCGGGCAGGGCTCCTGGACGTCTCCTGGGATGTGGCAGGAATGGGGGTGGTGGTTGGCACAGTTGTACCTGACGCAGGTGCTGCAGGTGGTTGGACACCAGAGGGGCCAGGTTGGTCTGGGTCATCCACGGAGTGGTGAGAGTCATCGCTGGCGGTGGGGTCATCATCCCGCGGAGCCTGGTCCTGTGTGACTTCCCCCCCAGTGTTGGGGGGTGTTCGTCGACGTTGACCTGTGTGTGAGAGAGACAATGTTGACAGTGTCACATGTGGCATCCATGTTGCATGCATTTCTGATTTGGCACTCTTCCTCTGGGTAGTTGGATCTGTCCTGCATTCCTCTCACAGTGCACTTGTGCATGGCTATGTCCCTTGGCCACAGCTGTCAGGGCTTTACGCATGTGTGAGACACAATCTTAGTTGATGCATCTATTTGGGTACACAGTCAGCAGTGTGGTGTGCGGGCGTAGCGAGCCATGCAGAGGCGCCTTACGTGTTGCACTGTACGTGGCCAAATGGTGTTTTGGCAAGGCAATTTGATGTTGCAGGTAGGGGACTGAAGCATTTGTGACAGGGTTCTTACCGACACGGTGGGTGGGTATACTGGGTGTGTGGTTAGGTCTGTGCCTGCAGCACGGATGGACTCGTGCACAGATTGACACATGGACCGGTCTTCATCTACGGAAGGGGGGGTTGAGGCACTGCCAGACCTGGTCTGCATGCACACAGTCCACCGGCTGACGAGTGGACATGGCCACACCACCCAAGGGTGATTTAGTCTCCCTGTGTCTCCCTTCCTCCCTCCCTCTGTCACCCTCCTCCCTCCCTCTGTCGGTCTCCCTCTGTCACCCTACTCCCTCCCTCTGTCTGTCTCCCTGTGTCCCCCCTCTGTCTCCTTCCCTCTCATTCCCCTCTCCCTCCCTCTCTTTGTCACTCTCTGTCACCTCAGGCCAGCTTCCTGGGCACACACAGTTAGCCGGTCTTTGAATGGCCATTGGCTTGTTCATGTGAGTTAGTCCCTGTTCTCCGGGCACCCATTGGGCAGTGTGTCTGAG
The DNA here is from genome assembly GCF_964204655.1 of Triturus cristatus. Lineage (NCBI taxonomy): Eukaryota > Metazoa > Chordata > Amphibia > Caudata > Salamandridae > Triturus > Triturus cristatus. The sequence goes on along the minus strand of NW_028188009.1, from coordinate 915 downwards.
TGTAGGCTGCTGCTGTGGCGGTGTGTGCTGAGACTCTATCAGAGCGATGCATCTTCATTGTCTGCTGTTATGTGCAAATTGTGCCTTCAGACCCATGGCATCCTGCATGGCAGCCATCATTTGCAGGCAAGACAGTACTGTGTGGGTACACACAGTTTGTATGGCTGTGCCCTGGGCCATATGGGCTGAGGGCATTGTTGTGTGCTTGTGAGTTGCTCAATGTTAGTTTTGCTGCCCCCACTCCCAGCATCGACCACATCCTGTGTTGTGTTGGTGTATTGTGTGGCCTGTGACTTGGCATGGCCCTGATTGATGCATGGGGCATGGAGGTGCCAGTGGCATGTGTGTGTTTGTGGAGTGTTGTTGTGTCCGGTGGTGGCTTGGGGGGGGTGGCATGCATGATTGATTGTGTATGGCATCCCCCCCATGTGAGGTGAGTTGTTTGTGTACTCACCAGGGTCTGGGAGTCCTGGCAGTCCGTGTAGTCCCTCCACCGCCAGCGTGGACATCACCTTCTCCTCCCAGGGATGGTATTGTACCGGTCTGGGGGGCGGCCCTCCTCCAGTGATGTTCCCCTGGTTGTGATTGTCAGTCATCTTCCTCTTGACCGTCCTCCGCAGATCGTACCACCTGGATTGGCACTCGTGCCTGGTCCTTCTGGTTGTCCCAACAGCATTCACAGAATCGACGATCCTCTGCCACATGGCGGTTTTTTCGGATATGCTGGTCTGTCTGACCAATGTCCCAAAGAGCTGTGGCTCGACTCTGAGGATTTCGTCGACAAGGATCTCCAGCTCCTCCTTTGTGAACTTTGGATTCTTGGTGGTGGACATGGCGTGGGGTGTGGTTGTGGGGGTGTGGGTGTGGATGGCTGTGGGTGTGTGGGTGTGGTAGTGGAGGTGTGTGTGTGAATGT
>NW_028188008.1:0-69000 GCF_964204655.1 Triturus cristatus | reverse complement strand
GTTGTTGTTGAACGGATTGGGGGAGGTATAAGGTTTCTTGATGAAACAGTAAACGATGTTTTGTGGTTCGATTATCAGGGTCCTCTTTTATCCAGGAATCGCTTTCGAGTGGATCCCAGGACGCCTTCAGGTCTTCCAGAAAATCCGGGGTTGTGAGAGCTGCGATGCTGTCAGGTGCAAAGGAGTTTTCAGCGAGAACACTAGGAGGTTCGGGGGGTTCTTCCGTTTCCGGTTGTGAGGGGTCCTCTAGCCGCGATAAAGCATCAGCTTTTCCGTTCTGTGTTCCTGGTCGATATCGGATGATAAAATCAAAATCAGAAAAGAAAAGTGACCATCTTAGTTGACGGGGTGTGAGGGCCTTAGCTGTTTTTAGGAAAAGAAGATTTCGATGATCGGTGTAGATCTCGATGGTGTGGACAGCCCCTAAGAGGTAGTGCCTCCATTCTTCACAGGCCCTTTTGATGGCCAGTAGTTCTTTATCCGTGATGGAATAGTTTATTTCACTAGGGGAAATCTTTTTGGAATAATATGCCACTGGATGTATCTGCCCTGTTTCTGGATGTCTTTGTGACAGCACCCCACCAATGGCATATTGTGACGCGTCTGTTTCCAACAGGTATGGTAGAGTCGGGTTTGGATGACGCAAGATGGGTGCTTGGACAAAACGGTTCTTTAAGTCTTGAAATGCTGCCTCGGCCTCTTGATCCCAGGAAAAGGTGGTGTTTTTTCTCAACAGCCGAGAGATCGGGTGTATGATCTTTGAGAAATCTTTGATAAAGCGCCTGTAATAATTGGCAAAGCCAAGAAAACTCTGGACGGCTTTGACGTGCTGAGGCGCCTTCCACTGGGTAACCGCTTCGACCTTGCTCCTGTCCATTTGGAAACCTTGGGCATTGATCACATATCCCAAAAAGGCTATCTCGTTGACATGGAACTGGCATTTTTCCAGTTTAGCGTACAATGAATGCATTCGTAGTCTTTCCAGCACCTTCTTCACGTGAAGGATATGTTCCTGAAGGGTAGCTGAGTAGATCAGGATATCATCAATATAGACGATACAGAAAAGGTCTAGCAAGCCCCTCAGCACTTCATCCATGAAATACTGGAATGCCGCCGGGGCATTGCATAACCCGAACGGCATGACCTGATACTCATATAACCCGAACTTGGTCCTGAATGCAGTCTTCCATTCATCTCCGGTCTTTACGCGAACCAAGTGGTAGGCCCCTCGAAGGTCCAGTTTGGTAAATATCCGAGCTCCCTTGAGTTGGTCCAACAGGACCGGTATTAAGGGCAGGGGATACCGGTTTTTTATGGTTAATCTGTTGATAGCCCTATAATCTATGCAGGTTCTTAATTCATCGCAGTCTTTTTTCCCGATGAAGAAGAGTGGAGATGATGCGGGTGAAGAAGAAGGTCGAATGAAGCCTGAGGCTAGATTTTCTTCCAAGTATGTTTTCAGGTAACGAGTCTCAGGTTCCGTTAGTGCATAAACTCGACTACATGGAATGACTGCTCCAGGGACTAGGTCGATCCGACAGTCGTACGGGCGGTGTGGGGGCAGTCGAGTAGCTTCCTGTTTGTTGAAAACGGACAGGTAATCCTGGTAAACCTCTGGAAGCTTCACAATGCTACAACAACTGCGTTCTTCACTTCCGTCTTGAAGGAAACCTGCTTGTGTCTTAGCATCCCTGTCTACGAGTGCGGGACGAAGAAGGCATTGCTCCCTGCAGTAAAGGGAGGTTAAGGAAACTGTGCGGTCCGCCCATCGAATCACTGGATCATGCAGGGTTAACCACGGCATACCTAGAATGATGCGGAAATGTGGAGCGTCGATGAGGTCAAACTGAATCCGTTCCTGATGTATTTCTCCAATTAGCATCCGTAGAGGGTACGTATGGTGTCTCACTGGTCCTGATGTTAAGGCCTTCCCATCTACGGCTTTGACCACTTCCGGTTTTTCCTTGGTTTCATATGGGATTCCAAGTTCTCGGGCGTATTGCTGATCCATAAAATTCCCAGTGGCTCCACAATCCAAAAGAGCTGACACGGTGATGGTTAGTACTTGCGATACCCATAACGTCACGCTGACATTAATGTGAGCTACTGACGGTTGCATAGTGTTAGGTATTCGTAGAGAGACCGTTTCCTTTTCTAGTCCCAAGTCAGAGGTCCCTGACTGGCTTGGGTGTTGCAGTTTTCCGACGGTTGTGGGGAAGTGGCGGCCTGAGACTTGGAAGCAGGGGTTCGTTCTGGGAGTCTGGTTCTGGCTCGGCATTCTTTAATGAAGTGCCCGCTTTTCCCACAATAGAGGCATAACTTCTGTTGTCTTCTCTTCTCTCTTTCTTCCGCGGAAAGCGGACCTCGGAGTCCTCCGATTTGCATAGGTTCTGGTCCATCCGCTGTCCGTGGGATTTCTTCGTGGGCCGGTTTGAGTCGAGCTGGCAGAAGACGGGTTTCGTTTTTTCCTCGGTCTCCCTTTCTCTCTAGCAGCCGATGATCTAGTTGGACGGTGAGGTCTATTAGTTCTTCACAGGCGCCAGGTAGCTGTACCACTTGAGCTAAGACGTCCTTGAGTTCACCTCGTAGGCCTTGATAAAATAGGGTAGTTCTCTTCTCTGGCGGCCAGTCCGTCTCTACCACTAGCCTATTGAAGGTAGTTATATAGGACAATAAATCCTGAGACCCCTGTCGTAAGGTAAGCAATTCACGATCCAGGGACATCATGTGGGCCTTGCGATCGAACAATTTTCTCATTTCGAGACAAAATCCCTGAAAATTCTGTAGAACCGGATCGTTCCTTTCCAGTAAAGGGATGGTCCAGCTTGCGGCATTTCCTCCCATGTAGGACATCATAAACGAGGTTTTTGCCACCTCCTCCTGAAACACCTGTGGTTTACACAAGAAGTGAAGTCTGCATTGATGAAGAAAGGTTTCGAACTTCCTGGCATCCCCATAGAAGCGTTCGGGTGGCGCCAAAGGAATCCCCTGACTCTGAACAATATGCACAGTGGGTAGTGTTCTATCAGGAGGAGCAGTGTCCGAGGTAGTGGCGGGAAACCCTGTGCCAAACGTACCCCCTCCTTGGCCACGGGACGTGATGGGAGGAGGAAGCGTCCAGTCTCTGATGTAGGATTCTTTTCCCGGGCCCTTGCGAGACATTCCTGCTACCTCTCTACGCAATGTGTTCATGTCTTTCTTAATTTCTTGATTCTCTACTCGAGAGGTGTGTACCTCCTGCTGGAGGGCCGTAATGCTCTCCACCAGGGAAGCCAACACCGTATTGGTGTCCATCGTCCGGGCTGGATAGTTACCGTGGGCTTGACAATCTGTCGTGACTGTTAGGCCAAGTGTAACGTGAAAAGACCACTAACCTGCAACAAGGGCGGCCAGCAGGGACGATGTCTTGTAGATAATCCCGATTATTCCCTCGGAAACAACCCCCACCTAGATCCAGATAAACTCCAGGCGTGAGGATGCAACCGGGGGGACAACCGGGAGGAGATAACGGGAACTGGGGAAGTGTAGAGGGATGGGGAACGGCTGCCGATGCAGTGAGGAACTGTCCCGTGTGGGGTAGGCTACAGAGGGAGACAAATAACAGAAGTGAAGGAGTCAGAGGGTGTTTAGGGGCATGACTGTGAAAGATACCATCCGCCCCCTCTTCCCTTACGTCTCTCCTTACTGTAGGTTGAAGAAGTCTCCAGGGATCCCTCGGTACACACGACAGGAATTTAAACAGGATGTAAAGGTTGCACAAGCCCTCCGTCGAGGGTATCCTGGTAGGCGTGTTAGAAGTCACAACGCCCCCATGGGCTGAGGAGGATTGTGTCACCAAGGAAAACAAGGAAATGCAAATATGTTCTGGCGACGTAGGAGAGTTTCATGGAGGCCAAGAACCAAAGATACAACGAGCCCCCAACAAACGATATAGAAATGGGGTTACACAACCAAAGGAACGCAGGCAGAGTGGGAGTAGCTTCCACTCTCTGCGCTGACCTAAATACCTGAAACAATCTCTACGGATTGTAAAAGTCTCGGTCTTCAGGGGCCAAAGAAGCCTAGAAACCAATGCGGGGCTTGAATGGGTAGCGCGCAAAGAATCCGCGGGGATCACCATCCGCAACGCGCTACTCTCCGAAAACAGGAACTCCAGAATAACGGAATGTTTGTCAAGCCCCGCTTCCTGGAAGAGGCGGGGCTTTTGTAATGCGCGGTAACGTAGCGCGCGGCTCTTCCCGCCCGCCTTTGCCCCATGGCCTTCTGGGCCTTGTAGTCTGTCTCGCGCCGGACTCGGCCTGCTGCTCGAGGATCGCGACAGAACCCCCTCTCAAGAATCGCCGTCTCGGCGGTTGACCTGGCTTGCCGGGGTGTGTGCGATGGAACCTGTTCACCAGCCGAGGGCAATGTAGATTGGTGGCAGGCTCCCATGTTCTTTCCTCCACTCCGTAGCCTTTCCAATCAATTAAGTACTGCAAGCGTCCTCTCACACGTCGGGAATCTAGCACCTCTGTCACCTCGTATTCCTCTTGTCCATCCATACTTAGTGGGACTGGGACTGGAGCCACTCTGGTGCTGTCGGGACAGGCTTTTAGTAAGGACACATGGAATACGGGGTGGATTTTCCATGCTGGGGGCAGGGACAGCTTCATGGCCACAGGGTTAATAACTTGTTGAATACAGTAGGGTCCCACAAACTTGGGAATTAGCTTACCCCCGTTTTTAACCTGCAAGTGTTTCGTGGATAACCACACCTTGTCCCCTACTATGTATGAGGGTTCTGGGGTTCTCTTCCTGTCTGCCTGTTGTTTCTGTGCTCTTTGTGCTTTTTCTAACTGACCCTTCACCTCTGTAAGCACTGCTCGTAAATGGGTGTGGTGCTCGTGTATGGTGGGATGATGCGACTCTATAGGTCCTTCAAAGGGTAGGAAATATGGATGGAAACCATAAAGACAGAAAAAAGGGGAACACCCTAATGTGGTATGTTGTGCGTTATTGTAAGCAAATTCAGCAGTCCAAAGTAACGAATGCCAATCTGGAGTATTTTGGAGGGTAAAACATCGTAGATATTGTTCAAGGGTTTGGTTTAACCTCTCCGTCTTGCCGTCTGTTTGTGGGTGGTAACTGGTAGACAAACGTACATCCACTCCCATGGAGGTGCATAAGGACCTCCAGAATCGTGAGATAAATTGGGATCCCCTGTCGGTAATGAGAACTCGAGGTAGTCCGTGGGCGCGTACTACATGCTGAAGGACGATGGCCGCAAGTTCAACGGATGTGGGTAGTTTTTTGAGGGGGATAAAATGGCCCATTTTGGACAAGTGATCAACCACTACTAGGATGGTGGTGTATTCATCACATGGCGGCATTTCCACAATAAAGTCCATTGATATGGTGTGCCAGGGGAACGGGGGCACCGGGATCGGGTGTAGTAATCCAGCAGGTTTGGAATGACTTGCCTTGCTTTGGGCACAGATAGCGCAATTCTTGATGTATTCTTTTGTGTCCGACCGTAGGGAAGGCCACCAAAACGTTCTCTCGAGGAGAGAGATGGTCTTTGTATTTCCAAGGTGCCCTCCTAATGGGGAATCGTGAGCCCAGGCTACCATCTGTTGTTGTTGAACGGATTGGGGGAGGTATAAGGTTTCTTGATGAAACAGTAAACGATGTTTTGTGGTTCGATTATCAGGGTCCTCTTTTATCCAGGAATCGCTTTCGAGTGGATCCCAGGACGCCTTCAGGTCTTCCAGAAAATCCGGGGTTGTGAGAGCTGCGATGCTGTCAGGTGGAAAGGAGTTTTCAGCGAGAACACTAGGAGGTTCGGGGGGTTCTTCCGTTTCCGGTTGTGAGGGGTCCTCTAGCCGCGATAAGGCATCAGCTTTTCCGTTCTGTGTTCCTGGTCGATATCGGATGATAAAATCAAAATCAGAAAAGAAAAGTGACCATCTTAGTTGACGGGGTGTGAGGGCCTTAGCTGTTTTTAGGAAAAGAAGATTTCGATGATCGGTGTAGATCTCGATGGTGTGGACAGCCCCTAAGAGGTAGTGCCTCCATTCTTCACAGGCCCTTTTGATGGCCAGTAGTTCTTTATCCGTGATGGAATAGTTTATTTCACTAGGGGAAATCTTTTTGGAATAATATGCCACTGGATGTATCTGCCCTGTTTCTGGATGTCTTTGTGACAGCACCCCACCAATGGCATATTGTGACGCGTCTGTTTCCAACAGGTATGGTAGAGTCGGGTTTGGATGACGCAAGATGGGTGCTTGGACAAAACGGTTCTTTAAGTCTTGAAATGCTGCCTCGGCCTCTTGATCCCAGGAAAAGGTGGTGTTTTTTCTCAACAGCCGAGAGATCGGGTGTATGATCTTTGAGAAATCTTTGATAAAGCGCCTGTAATAATTGGCAAAGCCAAGAAAACTCTGGACGGCTTTGACGTGCTGAGGCGCCTTCCACTGGGTAACCGCTTCGACCTTGCTCCTGTCCATTTGGAAACCTTGGGCATTGATCACATATCCCAAAAAGGCTATCTCGTTGACATGGAACTGGCATTTTTCCAGTTTAGCGTACAATGAATGCATTCGTAGTCTTTCCAGCACCTTCTTCACGTGAAGGATATGTTCCTGAAGGGTAGCTGAGTAGATCAGGATATCATCAATATAGACGATACAGAAAAGGTCTAGCAAGCCCCTCAGCACTTCATCCATGAAATACTGGAATGCCGCCGGGGCATTGCATAACCCGAACGGCATGACCTGATACTCATATAACCCGAACTTGGTCCTGAATGCAGTCTTCCATTCATCTCCGGTCTTTACGCGAACCAAGTGGTAGGCCCCTCGAAGGTCCAGTTTGGTAAATATCCGAGCTCCCTTGAGTTGGTCCAACAGGACCGGTATTAAGGGCAGGGGATACCGGTTTTTTATGGTTAATCTGTTGATAGCCCTATAATCTATGCAGGTTCTTAATTCATCGCAGTCTTTTTTCCCGATGAAGAAGAGTGGAGATGATGCGGGTGAAGAAGAAGGTCGAATGAAGCCTGAGGCTAGATTTTCTTCCAAGTATGTTTTCAGGTAACGAGTCTCAGGTTCCGTTAGTGCATAAACTCGACTACATGGAATGACTGCTCCAGGGACTAGGTCGATCCGACAGTCGTACGGGCGGTGTGGGGGCAGTCGAGTAGCTTCCTGTTTGTTGAAAACGGACAGGTAATCCTGGTAAACCTCTGGAAGCTTCACAATGCTACAACAACTGCGTTCTTCACTTCCGTCTTGAAGGAAACCTGCTTGTGTCTTAGCATCCCTGTCTACGAGTGCGGGACGAAGAAGGCATTGCTCCCTGCAGTAAAGGGAGGTTAAGGAAACTGTGCGGTCCGCCCATCGAATCACTGGATCATGCAGGGTTAACCACGGCATACCTAGAATGATGCGGAAATGTGGAGCGTCGATGAGGTCAAACTGAATCCGTTCCTGATGTATTTCTCCAATTAGCATCCGTAGAGGGTACGTATGGTGTCTCACTGGTCCTGATGTTAAGGCCTTCCCATCTACGGCTTTGACCACTTCCGGTTTTTCCTTGGTTTCATATGGGATTCCAAGTTCTCGGGCGTATTGCTGATCCATAAAATTCCCAGTGGCTCCACAATCCAAAAGAGCTGACACGGTGATGGTTAGTACTTGCGATACCCATAACGTCACGCTGACATTAATGTGAGCTACTGACGGTTGCATAGTGTTAGGTATTCGTAGAGAGACCGTTTCCTTTTCTAGTCCCAAGTCAGAGGTCCCTGACTGGCTTGGGTGTTGCAGTTTTCCGACGGTTGTGGGGAAGTGGCGGCCTGAGACTTGGAAGCAGGGGTTCGTTCTGGGAGTCTGGTTCTGGCTCGGCATTCTTTAATGAAGTGCCCGCTTTTCCCACAATAGAGGCATAACTTCTGTTGTCTTCTCTTCTCTCTTTCTTCCGCGGAAAGCGGACCTCGGAGTCCTCCGATTTGCATAGGTTCTGGTCCATCCGCTGTCCGTGGGATTTCTTCGTGGGCCGGTTTGAGTCGAGCTGGCAGAAGACGGGTTTCGTTTTTTCCTCGGTCTCCCTTTCTCTCTAGCAGCCGATGATCTAGTTGGACGGTGAGGTCTATTAGTTCTTCACAGGCGCCAGGTAGCTGTACCACTTGAGCTAAGACGTCCTTGAGTTCACCTCGTAGGCCTTGATAAAATAGGGTAGTTCTCTTCTCTGGCGGCCAGTCCGTCTCTACCACTAGCCTATTGAAGGTAGTTATATAGGACAATAAATCCTGAGACCCCTGTCGTAAGGTAAGCAATTCACGATCCAGGGACATCATGTGGGCCTTGCGATCGAACAATTTTCTCATTTCGAGACAAAATCCCTGAAAATTCTGTAGAACCGGATCGTTCCTTTCCAGTAAAGGGATGGTCCAGCTTGCGGCATTTCCTCCCATGTAGGACATCATAAACGAGGTTTTTGCCACCTCCTCCTGAAACACCTGTGGTTTACACAAGAAGTGAAGTCTGCATTGATGAAGAAAGGTTTCGAACTTCCTGGCATCCCCATAGAAGCGTTCGGGTGGCGCCAAAGGAATCCCCTGACTCTGAACAATATGCACAGTGGGTAGTGTTCTATCAGGAGGAGCAGTGTCCGAGGTAGTGGCGGGAAACCCTGTGCCAAACGTACCCCCTCCTTGGCCACGGGACGTGATGGGAGGAGGAAGCGTCCAGTCTCTGATGTAGGATTCTTTTCCCGGGCCCTTGCGAGACATTCCTGCTACCTCTCTACGCAATGTGTTCATGTCTTTCTTAATTTCTTGATTCTCTACTCGAGAGGTGTGTACCTCCTGCTGGAGGGCCGTAATGCTCTCCACCAGGGAAGCCAACACCGTATTGGTGTCCATCGTCCGGGCTGGATAGTTACCGTGGGCTTGACAATCTGTCGTGACTGTTAGGCCAAGTGTAACGTGAAAAGACCACTAACCTGCAACAAGGGCGGCCAGCAGGGACGATGTCTTGTAGATAATCCCGATTATTCCCTCGGAAACAACCCCCACCTAGATCCAGATAAACTCCAGGCGTGAGGATGCAACCGGGGGGACAACCGGGAGGAGATAACGGGAACTGGGGAAGTGTAGAGGGATGGGGAACGGCTGCCGATGCAGTGAGGAACTGTCCCGTGTGGGGTAGGCTACAGAGGGAGACAAATAACAGAAGTGAAGGAGTCAGAGGGTGTTTAGGGGCATGACTGTGAAAGATACCATCCGCCCCCTCTTCCCTTACGTCTCTCCTTACTGTAGGTTGAAGAAGTCTCCAGGGATCCCTCGGTACACACGACAGGAATTTAAACAGGATGTAAAGGTTGCACAAGCCCTCCGTCGAGGGTATCCTGGTAGGCGTGTTAGAAGTCACAACGCCCCCATGGGCTGAGGAGGATTGTGTCACCAAGGAAAACAAGGAAATGCAAATATGTTCTGGCGACGTAGGAGAGTTTCATGGAGGCCAAGAACCAAAGATACAACGAGCCCCCAACAAACGATATAGAAATGGGGTTACACAACCAAAGGAACGCAGGCAGAGTGGGAGTAGCTTCCACTCTCTGCGCTGACCTAAATACCTGAAACAATCTCTACGGATTGTAAAAGTCTCGGTCTTCAGGGGCCAAAGAAGCCTAGAAACCAATGCGGGGCTTGAATGGGTAGCGCGCAAAGAATCCGCGGGGATCACCATCCGCAACGCGCTACTCTCCGAAAACAGGAACTCCAGAATAACGGAATGTTTGTCAAGCCCCGCTTCCTGGAAGAGGCGGGGCTTTTGTAATGCGCGGTAACGTAGCGCGCGGCTCTTCCCGCCCGCCTTTGCCCCATGGCCTTCTGGGCCTTGTAGTCTGTCTCGCGCCGGACTCGGCCTGCTGCTCGAGGATCGCGACAGTATCACATGGATAGACAGAATCCCTTATGAGAAGTACACCCAATAAAAGGCGAGGACGACGAGTTTAGGCGCGTATTTGTATATACGCCCATATCAAAAATAGAACTGTTACAAATGAAGAAAGTGGTACCCAGTCATGACAAAGATCCAGCGGGTTTTCACCGAGAAATTAAAGACATGTTACTCATGGGAGAGTATACCTATCCCGACATTATGACAATATTAAAGGTGTTGATGCCTGCTGGCATTTATGAGAAACTCAAGGAAAAAGAGTGGGAGGTAGGAGACCAAAAGATAGAATGGTCAGTATTAGAAGCGGAAGAAAAGGCCCGAACTGCAGGAGCAGGACTTGGGGATAAAACTAAAGCACTACCAGGTTTGCTAGTACAGGTACTGCCACGTTTATTAACTACGAAAAAGGAAGATTGGGGTACAATTTCAGCCTGTAAGCAGAAGCAAGATGAAGACACTAGTGATTACTATGCCCGATTCGAGAAATGTTTTGGTATAAATAGTGGCATTAAAGCAAGTAGCGAATCATACCCGCATCTGTTTGTAACAAAATTAGTAGAAAATGCTCTGCCCCCAGTGAAGAATAGAGTATTAAAATTCGAGAGTACCTGGCAAGGTAACACTCCAACACAAATGTTACAAATGTTACAGTACCATCACAATAGAATTAGAGAGGAACAAGAACATGAACACAGACGCATGAAAGACACAAAAATGAAAATGCTAGTTTCCCAGACAGTACCAGCTGAAGGACATAAAAAGGGTATGACACATTCCGATTCAGCAGGACCTGTAAAAGGGACATGCAATTATTGTAAAAAGCCAGGTCATTATGTACACGATTGTCCAGTGCTAAAACATAATATCTCTATAGGTAAAACACAAGAAAGATCACGGCCACTAAGACAAGATCAGAATGAACAAGGAGCTATGCAGCATGCCCAGGCCATGCCAGCCGCACAACAGCCAATACAGTTTGTGCCAGCTGCACCACCGTTGCCTGCTGCTGCCACACAGACCACAACACGACAAATGTATCAGACTGCACAGTATGAATATCCTGAGTATCAGCGTTACGCATGAACTAGCCTAGAGAGGGAAGTTGACTTACCCCTTATTGAGATTCCTGTAGATCAAGAAGGACCTTATGTACATAGTGAATTATTAGGTCAAGATAGAAAATTTTTACTCGATACAGGGGCAAGTCGAACAACTATAAAACGTAGTGAAGTTCCAGGGGCACCCCTCTCAGGCTCTCAGAATATTTCCCTTGGTTTTTCAGGAAAACCTATTGTTAATGAAGTATCACAGCCTCTTCCACTTACGATAGGACCTTTGACCCGAACTACAGATTTATTGCTTACTAAATCATGTCCAGAAAACTTGCTAGGAATAAAAACTCTGAAAGCCCTAGGAGCCATAATATGTTGTTCTCCGGAAGGAGTAAGGTTGTTTTTACGTGATTTTAAAGGTCACTATGTATCTAGAGACATGGATCCCCGACTACAGACTTTACCTACACATCTATGGGCACAAGGCCCTACTGATGTTGGTTGCATGAATATTACACCATATCGAGTCACACTCAAGGCAGGAGTGGTGCTACCACGAATGCGACAATACAAGTTACCACCAGATGCTGTAGTGGCTTTACTACAAATCATTGACGAGCTAATTGCCCAAGGAGTAGTTGTAGAAACAGACTCCAATGTATGTAATTCACCGATAATTCCGATTCTTAAACGAACAGATCCTACAGCCCCGCCAGTATATCGATTGGTTATTGATCTGCGCGAGTTAAACAAATGCATTGTGCCACAATTTCCTGTGGTTCCAGATATCTCGTCATTATTGACAGCTATTGATTCCGAAGCAACATTCTTTACTGTAATTGATCTCAAGAATGCCTTTTTCAGCGTCCCAATAGATCCGGAAAGTCAATATTTGTTCGGATTTAGTTTAAATGGGCGCAGCTTTAAATTCTCACGCGCACCTCAAGGATTTACAGAAAGCCCCAGCATCTATAGCCAAGCACTGAAACGAGAACTTGACAGTATCCACATGCCAGTTAACACTGCCCTGCTTCAATATGTCGATGATCTGCTGATCACCGCGAGAAGCGAACCCGAATGTGAGAAAGCGTCACTGACAGTTTTACAATTTCTAGCCGAAAAGGGGCACAAGGTGTCCCCTTCTAAGCTGCAATTCTGTGTCCAGCGAGTTGTTTATCTTGGACACTCGCTGTCCAAGGAGGGAAGGCAGCTTACACCCGACCGCATTCAGTTAATAGCTAACATGCCAATACCCAAGACACAAAAGGAAGTACGAGCTTTCATAGGCCTCACGTCATATTGCAGGCAGTGGATCCCTCAGTACGCATTTCTAGCAAAACCACTCATTCAGTTAACCACACAGGAGGCAGCCACACCGACTGTTCTCCCTTGGACTCAGGAACACACACAAGCTTTTGAAAGCCTAAAGAAAGCTTTATGTCAAGCACCCGTTTTAGCAACGCCGTGTTACAGAAAACAGTTTACACTCTTTGTTACAGAACGCGAAGGTACTGCCTTGTCAGTACTCACACAGGAACAAGCAGGAGCACACAAACCATGTGCTTATTTTTCTAGTACATTAGATCCCGTAGCTCAGGCTTTGCCTGCATGCCTAAAATCAGTAGCAGCGACAGCTTTAGCAATCAGACAAAGCGATGCTATAGTGTTAGGACATCCATTGACAGTTCAAGTACCACATGCAGTAGAGGTTCTTGTGAATAGAACGCAAACACAACACTTGACTATAGCACGACTTACGGGGTATGAACTTACATTGTTTCAGCCACATATAGAAATCAGACGCTGTAACACATTGAATCCTGCCACACTTCTACCTGTAATCGGAACAGACCCACTAGCCCATGACTGTATTGAAGTTATTACGATAACGACGAAACCCAGACAAGACTTAACCGATGTTCCATTGTCAGACCCAGACCTGATATTGTATGTAGATGGTTCATGCATGAGAACAAGTACAGGAGAGTTAGTGGCCGCTTACGCAGTCACAACAGATACTGAAGTTATTGAAACTAATCGTATAAATACTTTGTCAGCTCAAGCCGCAGAGCTCATCGCTCTGACACAAGCCTGTATTCAAGCCACGAATAAAAAAGTCAACATATACACTGACTCACGTTATGCATTCGGAGTTGTACACGACTTCGGCGTGCTGTGGCGAGAGAGAGGTTATTTAACTTCCCACGGTGCCCACATTCAGCACGGACCCCTCATTCATGCCTTATTAGATGCAATACATCTACCCACTGCAATATCAATTATGAAATGTAAGGCTCATACGAAGGTTACTGATATCATTTCCCAAGGCAATGATCTAGCCGACAGAACAGCTAAACAGACTGCTCAAACTCAAACCCCCGACATGACAAAGACAATAGTCCCGACACCGACACATTGCATGACAGTTAAAGATCCTACTCTTGACGTAATTGACATACAGACACATGCTACACCAGATGAAATAAAGAAATGGACTGAATTAGGAGGGATCCAAACGGACCAAGGATGGATGATGAAGGAAAGATCTGTATGGTTCCTTCCTGACTCAATGGTCCAAGTTATAATTAACACTATACATAGTCCAGCACATCTAGGAGAAAAAGCTATGCTAGACAGCATTCAACACATTTGGTTCAATAAACATTTACGAGTAGCAGCAAAACAAAAGGTCCGTACCTGTATGATCTGTTGTCAGTTTAACCCAGGAAAAAGCGTTCCCGTAGAACAGGGTGGATTTCATACTCCTAATCATCCTTTTGAAGTACTCCAGATGGATTATATCCAGATGGAACGATGTCGAGGATTCAAATATGTTCTTGTAGTTGTCTGCGCTCTGTCCCGTTGGACAGAGGCATACCCGGTTTCAGATTACACTGCCCCGACTACTGCCAAACAGTTGGTTCGAGAATTCTTCCCACGATACGGTTTACCACGTGCTGTTCACTCAGATAACGGCCAGCCGTTCTCATCCGAATTAATGAAACACGTTTCACTTCTGTTAGGATATCAGTGGAAATTCCACTGTGTCCGACACCCCGAGGCAGCAGGTCTCGTAGAAAGACATAACCAGATCCTGAAAATCAGAATGTCCAAAATATGCAGAGAAAAAGGTGTCGACTGGGTAGTAGCGTTACCCGTTGCACTCTTTTACATGAGAATGGTAGCACACTCACGAACAGGGCTATCCCCGTATGAGGTGATCTTCGGCAGACCACCGAATATGTGGGGGACGCCCATACCACGCAAAATAACTGATATTGACTGTAATATGCTGACAGATTACTTGGCTTCCTTGATGTCTGCACTACAATCTTGTCGTTCACAGGTAGCTGCAGCCTTTCCCGACAACACTGAGGTGAAACCCCATGACGTTGTTCCGGGTGATCTTGTGTTTGTGAGGAATTTCGACCGAAAGACTCAGCTGGAGCCCAGGTGGAAAGCACCCAAGTTGGTCCTGTTGACCACGAGGACAGCCGTGAAGATCGAGGGCCGCAAGGGCTGGATTCATTCAAGTCATATCAAGAAATTTCATGGACTATCCTCGGATATAGACACTGTGCCCTGCACTCCCTCACAGACTGATTCAAAACTCCCTTTGGTTGAAAAAACTGAAACAGAACTTTTTAAAGAAAAATTGAGGCCTAGAACGTCAGACAATTTGATTGTTTAAGTCCTCTCCAAGGTGAAGCGGTTGAATTTGTCCCTGACATGTATCCTCTAGACCTGAATCATGAACAGTCGCGGAAAATGTTGAAACGACAGGCGTATTGTAAATCACTGCGTAGCCACTGTATGGGGACATTATTAATTCTGTTTTTATTGAGTCTTTTAATAATTATTACGAGTATGTTGTTGCACATATATTACCCTATTTCTAGACATGTTTATAATGTTACTGCTGAACATTCTTTTAGTGACTTACCTCCGCATGAATTATCTTATAGACTTGCGCTGCGCAATAACACTTTCATTAGTATGTTACATCATTCCCATCAGACTAGTAATGCCACCAATTGTTGGGTGTGTGGCCGACTCCCTCCCTATCAGAATTATGAAGGAGTCCTGCCTTTCTTTCCACATCCATTCACACATAATGGCTCCTGTGGAGCATGGTTTAGTTTAATCAATTCCATAGACTCAGACACAGCAGTTTACCAAGATCATTGGATATGGGGAAACCTGAACCTAGTTTTACTCAAGGTCTGCTACCCTGACAAGGAGGGTCGTCCCAAAAGAACAGGAACTGATCTAGAAAATGAAGTATATGGATTAGGTAATTTTACACCTAATCTCATGATTCTAAATGTCGTATCCGAAGTTGAACTAGTCTTACCCACCATGTCAGTATTCCCAGCGAAGGGTGAATTGTGTGTAAGAAAGGTTGGTTCCACATATGGGCCATAGTAAATGCACTACTATAGTAGAATTCCGTGATCAAGGCAAATCTTCATTTAAAGCTTCTCGCCACTCCTACTTTATATGTGGTCAGACTGCATATATGCGTCTACCTCCAGATTGGGATGGTACCTGCTACATTGCATTCCTTTTGCCACCCGTTTTTCTAGCTCCTCCTGATTATTACAGAAATATTCATTTAGTACACAACAGAAAGCGGAGAGATCTCCCCATTGTCGATTACACTGAGACGGCATGGGACAAGTATGTAGATTTTAATAAAGGCATCTTTCCCTATATAGGTACTGTTACTAATAGTAAGCTGATACGTAGATTAACCAGAACCCTTGAAGCAGTAGTGAATGAGACTATTTCCGCCTTAGGCAATTTAACAGAAGAGCAGTCTGCTATGCGGATTGTTGTGCTTCAAAATCGTCTTGTCCTTGACGTCATCCTGGCTGATAGGGGCGGAGCTTGTAGGGTGATCGGATCAAGCTGCTGCGTATTCATACCAGAAAATTCGCCATCTGTATATAAAGCCATCACTCGCCTTCATAAGATTGTAAACCAGATACACCAGAACCCAGGCACTTGGACTTGGTCCAGTTGGTTTTGGAGTGTGATATCAGCCTGGGGATGGAGAGTTTTATCCTTCCTAGGTATTGGCTTTCTCATACTATTCAGTTGCTGTCTATGTCTACAATGTGGACCAGCGATTTGTGGTCTGTGTGCCACATCGTGTATTCCACCACCAAGATTTCATTCAAGATCACGGAAGAAGAAAGAAGAACAAATGATGCTATATGAACAGATCAATGGATTGATGAAGATCGATATCTCTTGAAGGGCAAGTAGGGGACAAGGAGGGAATGTGGAAATGTGGATTTACCTGATCAGTTATGTCCCCTATCTTGGACCCCAACGGTTCTATGTGCATGTCACAAGTACATGTATGTTCCCTCCAGTTCCAGTTATGAAGACGCAAATACATGTGCGTCCACCGTCAACATGTCCTCTGTCAGATCCGCCATGAATAGGCCGGATATTCCATTCCTAAATATGAAAGGCCACCGGCTTTATATGGTTCACTTTTGCCATTTTACAGTCCAGGCAAGTAGGCCCTGATTCTGTCATCAAACTCCTTTTGCCTTCTGCCTCTGAAAGCTCCAGTCTGAGCCTGCATCTGTGACCATGAACTTTGTCTCATTCTCTGCGCGGCTCACGAAGCCTGACATCAGCCTATTCTCTGCCAAGAACTGTATTTCACCTTCGAATTATCTGCTTCCCCCTCAGCCGATGCATTCCTGCCTAGTAGTTTAAGTAAACATTCTTCCAGTTACCAAGCAAAAGGCCCGGCTTCTCTGTCCTCATGCAAGTAATTCATAGCCCTGTCACCATGGAATATTCCTACCCCCTCGCATTCAGTGTAGACACTTAGACGCTTGTACACGCACGCACAGTCAGTATAGAATAGATTCTGTCCGAGAGTCCTTCTTTTGTGGATAACATAGTTCTTTAAACATAGGATGTTAGATATGATTTGGGATTAGGTTGACCTGACCCCCCAGACTTTTCGTCTCCACATGTAGAGCTAATGTCAAGTCCCCTTCACCCCCTAGTTACACGTCAATTACACGTCATGCTGCTGCGCGCGCATCTATGCCAAGTATTATCTTATAGATCCACCTATGTACGACATCATAACCAATCATGTTTCCTTTTTACTCCTTATTACACCCATTTTCGGTTACGCAGGTACCACGTCAAGTTCCTTATCAATTGTTACGCCTACTGTATTTGCTTCATTATAATGTATGTACTATAAAAGTTACTTCTTGTCAATAAAGTATGTACTTCACTTCCTGAACCCCCGTGGTGATGGAACTTGTAGCATCCGATTATAATCGATTATTGGAATAAAGCCCATTCCGAAACTCTAATATCACGGATTCTGCCTCTCATTTTACTGAGCTATTTTATTATGATTCTGTATCAAATTCAGTCCCGGTAAAGGAATTTTATTTACCACACGAGTCTAAGACCTTAGCTATTCGGCCAGAGTAAGAGTTAAGACCTTAGCTATTAGGCCAGAGTAAGAGTTAAGACCTTAACCATTAGGCCAGAGTACGAGTCTAAGACCTTAGCAATTAGGCCAGAGTAAGAGTTAAGACCTTAGCTATTAGGTCAGAGTAAGAGTTAAGACCTTAACCATTAGGCCAGAGTACGAGTCTAAGACCTTAGCTATTATGCTAGAGTAAGAGTGAAGACCTTAGCTATTAGGCCACAGTAAGTGTTAAGACCTTAACCATTAGGCCAGAGTACGAGTCTAAGACCTTAGCTATTAGGCCAGAGTAAGAGTTAAAACCTTAACCATTATGCCAGAGTACAAGTCTAAGACCTTAGCTATTAGGCCAGAGTAAGAGTTACGACCTTAACCAGTAGGCCATAGTACGAGTCTAAGACCTTAGCTATTAGGCCAGAGTACGAGTCTAAGACCTTAGCTATTAGGCCAGAGTAAGAGTTAAGACCTTAACCATTAGGCCAGACTAAGAGTGAAGACCTTAACCTGTAGGCCATAGTACGAGTCTAAGACCTTAGCTATTAGGCCAGAGTAAGAGTTAAGACCTTAACCATTAGGCCAGAGTACGAGTCTAAGACCTTAGCTATTAGTCCAGAGTAAGAGTAAGGACCTTAGCTATTAGGCCAGAGTAAGAGTTAAGACCTTAACCATTAGGCCAGAGTATGAGTCAAAGTCCTTAGCTATTAGGCCAGAGTAAGAGTTAAGACCTGAACCATTAGGCCAGAGTAAGAGTTAAGACCTTAACCATTAGGCCAGAGTATAAGTCTAAGAACTTAGCTATTAGGCTAGAGTAAGAGTGAAGACCTTAAGCATTAGGCCAGAGTACGAGTCTAAGACCTTAGCTATTAGGCCAGATTACGAGTCTAAGACCTTAGCTATTAGGCCAGAGTAAGAGTTAAGACCTGAACCATTAGGCCAGACTAAGAGTTAAGACCTTAACCTGTAGGCCATAGTACGAGTCTAAGACCTTAGATATTAGGCCATAGTAAGAGTTAAGACCTTAACCATTAGGCCAGAGTACGAGTCTAAGACCTTAGCTATTAGGCCAGATTAAAAGTTAAGACCTTAGCTATTAGGCCAGAGTAAGAGTTGAGACCTTAACCATTAGGCCATAGTACGAGTCTAAGACCTTAGCTATTAGGCCAGAGTAAGAGTTAAGACCTTAGCTATTAGGCCAGAGTAAGAGTTAAGACCTTACCCATTAGGCCAGAGTACGAGTCTAAGACCTTAGCTATTAGGCAAGAGTAAGATTGAAGACATTAGCTATTAGAACACAGTACGAGTCTAAGACCTTAGCTTTTAGGCCAGAGTAAGAGTTAAGACTTAAACCAGTAGGCCAGAATAAGAGTTAAGACCTTAACCTGTAGGCCATAGTAGTAGTCTAAGACATTAACGATTAGGCCAGAGTAAGAGTTAAGACCTTAACCAGTAGGCCAGAGTAAGAGAAAAGACCTTAACCAGTAGGCCAGAGTAAAAGTTAAGACCTTAACCATTAGGCCAGAGTACGAGTCTAAGAACTTAGCTATTAGGCCAGAGTAAGAGTTAAGACCTTAACCAGTAGGCCAGAGTAAGAGTTAAGACCTTAACCATTAGGCCATAGTACGAGTCTAAGACCTTAGCTATTAGGCCAGAGTAAGAGTTAAGACCTTAGCTATTAGGCCAGAGTAAGAGTTAAGACCTTAACCAGTAGGCCAGAGTACGAGTCTAAGACCTTAGCTATTAGGCCAGAGTACGAGTCTAAGACCTTAGCTATTAGGCCAGAGTAAGAGTTAAGACCTTAACCAGTAGGCCAGAATAAGAGTTAAGACCTTAACCATTAGGCCAGAGTACGAGTCTAAGAATTTAGCTATTAGGCTAGAGTAAGAGTTAAGACATTAAGCATTAGGCCAGAGTACGAGTCTAAGACCTTAGCTATTAGGCCAGAGTAAGAGTTAAGACCTTAGCTATTAGGCCAGAGTACGAGTCTGAGACCTTAGCTATTAGGTCAGAGTAAGTGTTAAGACCTTAACCAGTAGGCCAGAATAAGAGTTAAGACCTTAACCATTAGGCCAGAGTATAAGTCTAAGAACTTAGCTATTAGGCTAGAGTAAGAGTTAAGACCTTAAGCATTAGGCCAGAGTACGAGTCTAAGACCTTAGCTATTAGGCCAGAGTAAAAGTTAAGACCTTAGCTATTATGCCAGAGTAAGAGTTAAGACCTTAACCATTAGGCCATAGTACGAGTCTAAGACCTTAGCTATTAGGCCAGAGTAAGAGTTAAGACCTTAACCATTAGGCCAGAGTACGAGTCTAAGACCTTAGCTATTAGGCCAGAGTACGAGTCTAAGACCTTAGCTATTAGGCCAGATTACGAGTCTAAGACCTTAGCTATTAGGCCATAGTAAGAGTTAAGACCTTAACCATTAGGCCAGAGTACGAGTCTAAGACCTTAGCTATTAGGCCAGAGTAAAAGTTAAGACCTTAGCTATTAGGCCAGAGTAAGAGTTAAGACCTTAACCATTATGCCAGAGTACGAGTCTAAGACCTTAGCTATTAGGCTAGAGTAAGAGTTAAGACCTTAGCTATTAGGCCAGAGTAAGAGTTAAGACCTTAACCATTAGGCCATAGTATGAGTCTAAGACCTTAGCTATTAGGCCAGAGTAAGAGTTAAGACCTTAACCATTAGGCCAGAGTACGAGTCTAAGACCTTAGCTATTAGGCCAGAGTACGAGTCTAAGACCTTAGCTATTAGGCCAGATTACGAGTCTAAGACCTTAGCTATTAGGCCAGAGTTAGAGTTAAGACCTGAACCATTAGGCCAGACTAAGAGTTAAGACCTTACCCTGTAGGCCATAGTTCGAGTCTAAGACCTTAGCTATTAGGCCATAGTAAGAGTTAAGACCTTAACCATTAGGCCAGAGTACAAGTCTAAGACCTTAGCTATTAGGCCAGAGTAAGAGTTAAGACCTTAGCTATTAGGCCAGAGTACGAGTCTAAGACCTTAGCTATTAGGTCAGAGTAAGTGTTAAGACCTTAACCATTAGGCCAGAGTACGAGTCTAAGACCGTAGCTATTAGGCCAGAGTAAAAGTTAGGACCTTAGCTATTAGGCCAGAGTAAGAGTTAAGACCTTAACCATTAGGCCATAGTACGAGTATAAGACCTTAGCTATTAGTCCAGAGTATGAGTTAAGACCTTAGCTATTAGGCCAGAGTAAGAGATAAGACCTTAACCAGTAGGCCGGAGTACGAGTCTAAGACCTTAGCTATTAGGCCAGAGTAAGAGTTAAGACCTTAACCAGTAGGCTAGAGTAAGAGTTAATACCTTAAACATTAGGCCAGAGTACGAGTCTAAGACCTTAGCTATTAGGCCAGAGTACGAGTCTAAGACCTTAGCTATTAGGCCAGTGTAAGAGTTAAGACCTTAACCATTAGGCCAGAGTACGAGTCAAAGACCTTAGCTATTAGGCCAGAGTAAGAGTTAAGACCTTCGCTATTAGGCCAGCGTAAGAGTTAAGACCTTAACCATTAGGCCAGAGTATAAGTCTAAGAACTTAGCTATTAGGCTAGAGTAAGAGTTAAGACCTTAAGCATTAGGCCAGAGTACGAGTCTAAGACCTTAGCTATTAGGCCAGAGTAAAAGTTAAGACCTTAGCTATTATGCCAGAGTAAGAGTTAAGACCTTAACTATTAGGCCATAGTACGAGTCTAAGACCTTAGCTATTAGTCCAGAGTAAGAGTAAGGACCTTAGCTATTAGGCCAGAGTAAGAGTTAAGACCTTAACCATTAGGCCAGAGTACGAGTCAAAGTCTTTAGCTATTAGGCCAGAGTAAGAGTTAAGACCTTAGCTATTAGGCCAGAGTAAGAGTTAAGACCTTAACCATTATGCCAGAGTATGAGTCTAAGACCTTAGCTATTAGGCCAGAGTAAGAGTTAAGACCTTAACCATTAGGCCAGAGTACGAGTCTAAGACCTTAGCTATTAGGCCATAGTACGAGTCTAAGACCTTAGCTATTAGGCCAGAGTACGAGTCTAAGACCTTAGCTATTAGGCCAGAGTACGAGTCTAAGACCTTAGCTATTAGGCCAGAGTAAGAGTTAAGACCTTAACCATTAGGCCAGAGTACAAGTCTAAGACCTTAGCTATTAGGCCAGAGTAAGAGTTAAGACCTTAGCTATTAGGCCAGAGTACGAGTCTAAGACCTTAGCTTTTAGGTCAGAGTAAGTGTTAAGTCCTTAACCAGTAGGCCAGAATAAGAGTTAAGACCTTAACCATTAGGCCAGATTACGAGTCTAAGACCTTAGCTATTAGGCCAGAGTAAGAGTTAAGACCTTAACCATTAGGCCAGAGTACGAGTCTAAGACCGTAGCTATTAGGCCAGAGTAAAAGTTAAGACCTTAGCTATTAGGCCAGAGTAAGAGTTAAGACCTTAACCATTAGGCCATAGTACAAGTATAAGACCTTAGCTATTAGTCCGGAGTAAGAGTTAAGACCTTAGCTATTAGGCCAGAGTAAGAGATAAGACTTTAACCATTAGGCCGGAGTACGAGTCTAAGACCTTAGCTATTAGGCCAGAGTAAGAGTTAAGACCTTAACCATTAGGCCAGAGTAAGAGAAAAGACCTTAACCAGTAGGCCAGAGTAAAAGTTAAGACCTTAACCATTAGGCCAGAGTACGAGTCTAAGAACTTAGCTATTAGGCCAGAGTAAGAGTTAAGACCTTAACCAGTAGGCCAGAGTAAGAGTTAAGACCTTAACTAGTAGGCCAGAGTAAGAGTTAAGACCTTAACAATTAGGCCATAGTACGAGTCTAAGACCTTAGCTATTAGGCCAGAGTACGAGTCTAAGACCTTAGCTATTAGGCCAGAGTACGAGTCTAAGACCTTAGCTATTAGGCCAGAGTAAGAGTTAAGACCTTAACCATTAGGCCAGAGTACAAGTCTAAGACCTTAGCTATTAGGCCAGAGTAAGAGTTAAGACCTTAGCTATTAGGCCAGAGTACGAGTCTAAGACCTTAGCTATTAGGTCAGAGTAATTGTTAAGACCTTAACCAGTAGGCCAGAATAAGAGTTAAGACCTTAACCATTAGGCCATAGTACAAGTCTAAGACCTTAGCTATTAGGCCAGAGTAAGAGTTAAGACCTTAGCTATTAGGCCAGAGTAAGAGTTAAGACCTTAACCAGTAGGCCAGAGTACGAGTCTAAGACCTTAGCTATTAGGCCAGAGTACGAGTCTAAGACCTTAGCTATTCGGCCAGAGTAAGAGTTAAGACCTTAACCAGTAGGCCAGAGTACGAGTCTAAGACCTTAGCTATTAGGCCAGAGTAAGAGTGAAGACATTAGCTATTAGGCCACAGTAAGTGTTAAGACCTTAACCATTAGGCCAGAGTACGAGTCTAAGACCTTAGCTATTAGGCCAGAGTAAGAGTTAAGACCTTAACCATTATGCCAGAGTACGAGTCTAAGACCTTAGCTATTAGGCCAGAGTAAGAGTTACGACCTTAACCAGTAGACCAGAGTACGAGTCTAAGATCTTAGCTATTAGGCCAGAGTACGAGTCTAAGACCTTAACCAGTAGGCCAGACTAAGAGTTAAGACCTTAACCTGTAGGCCATAGTACGAGTCTAAGACCTTAGCTATTCGGCCAGAGTAAGAGTTAAGACCTTAACCAGTAGGCCAGAGTACGAGTCTAATACCCTAACTATTAGGCCAGAGTAAGAGTTAAGACCTTAGCTATTAGGCCAGAGTAAGAGTTAAGACCTTAACCATTAGGCCAGAGTACGAGTCTAAGACCTTAGCTATTAGGCTAGAGTAAGAGTGAAGACCTTAGCTATTAGGCCACAGTAAGTGTTAAGACCTTAACCATTAGGCCAGAGTACGAGTCTAAGACCTTAGCTATTAGGCCAGAGTAAGAGTTAAAACCTTAACCATTATGCCAGAGTACGAGTCTAAGACCTTAGCTATTAGGCCAGAGTAAGAGTTACGACCTTAACCAGTAGGCCAGAGTACGAGTCTAAGACCTTAGCTATTAGGCCAGAGTATGAGTCTAAGACCTTAGCTATTAGGCCAGAGTAAGAGTTAAGACCTTAACCATTAGGCCAGACTAAGAGTTAAGACCTTAACCTGTAGGCCATAGTACGAATCTAAGACCTTAGCTATTAGGCCAGAGTAAGAGATAAGACCTTAACCATTAGGCCAGAGTACGAGTCTAAGACCTTAGCTATTAGGGCAGACTAAAAGTTAAGACCTTAGCTATTAGGCCAGACTAAAAGTTAAGACCTTAGCTATTAGGCCAGAGTAAGAGTTAATACCTTAACCATTAGGCCATAGTACGAGTCTAAGACCTTAGCTTTTAGGCCAGAGTAAGAGTTAAGACCTTAACCAGTAGGCCTGAGTAAGAGAAAAGACCTTAACCAGTAGGCCAGAGTAAAAGTTAAGACCTTAACCATTAGGCCAGAGTACGAGTCTAAGAACTTAGCTATTAGGCCAGAGTAAGAGTTAAGACCTTAACCAGTAGGCCAGAGTAAGAGAAAAGACCTTAACCAGTAGGCCAGAGTAAAAGTTAAGACCTTAACCATTAGGCCAGAGTACGAGTCTAAGAACTTAGCTATTAGGCCAGAGTAAGAGTTAAGACCTTAACCAGTAGGCCAGAGTAAGAGTTAAGACCTTAACCATTAGGCCATAGTACGAGTCTAAGACCTTAGCTATTAGGCCAGAGTAAGAGTTAAGACCTTAGCTATTAGGCCAGAGTAAGAGTTAAGACCTTAACCAGTAGGCCAGAATAAGAGTTAAGACCTTAACCATTAGGCCAGAGTACGAGTCTAAGAACTTAGCTATTAGGCTAGAGTAAGAGTTAAGACCTTAAGCATTAGGCCAGAGTACGAGTCTAAGACCTTAGCTATTAGGCCAGAGTAAAAGTTAAGACCTTAGCTATTAGTCCAGAGTAAGAGTAAGGACCTTAGCTATTAGGCCAGAGTAAGAGTTAAGACCTTAACCATTAGGCCAGAGTACGAGTCAAAGTCCTTAGCTATTAGGCCAGAGTAAGAGTTAAGACCTGAACCATTAGGCCAGAGTATAAGTCTAAGAATTTAGCTATTAGGCTAGAGTAAGAGTTAAGACCTTAAGCATTAGGCCAGAGTACGAGTCTAAGACCTTAGCTATTAGGCCAGATTACGAGTCTAAGACCTTAGCTATTAGGCCAGAGTAAGAGTTAAGACCTTAACCAGTAGGCCAGAATAAGAGTTAAGACCTTAACCATTAGGCCAGAGTACGAGTCTAAGAATTTAGCTATTGGGCTAGAGTAAGAGTTAAGACATTAAGCATTAGGCCAGAGTACGAGTCTAAGACCTTAGCTATTAGGCTAGAGTAAGAGTTAAGACCTTAGCTATTAGGCCAGAGTACGAGTCTAAGACCTTAGCTATTAGGTCAGAGTAAGTGTTAAGACCTTAACCAGTAGGCCAGAATAAGAGTTAAGACCTTAACCATTAGGCCAGAGTATAAGTCTAAGAACTTAGCTATTAGGCTAGAGTAAGAGTTAAGACCTTAAGCATTAGGCCAGAGTACGAGTCTAAGACCTTAGCTATTAGGCCAGAGTAAAAGTTAAGACCTTAGCTATTATGCCAGAGTAAGTGTTAAGACCTTAACCATTAGGCCATAGTACGAGTCTAAGACCTTAGCTATTAGTCCAGAGTAAGAGTAAGGACCTTAGCTATTAGGCCAGAGTAAGAGTTAAGACCTTAACCATTAGGCCAGAGTACGAGTCAAAGTCCTTAGCTATTAGGCCAGAGTAAGAGTTAAGACCTTAGCTATTAGGCCAGAGTAAGAGTTTAGACCTTAACCATTAGGCCAGAGTATGAGTCTAAGACCTTAGCTATTAGGCCAGAGTAAGAGTTAAGACCTTAACCATTAGGCCAGAGTACGAGTCTAAGACCTTAGCTATTAGGCCAGAGTACGAGTCTAAGACCTTAGCTATCAGGCCAGATTACGAGTCTAAGACCTTAGCTATTAGGCCAGAGTTAGAGTTAAGACCTGAACCATTAGGCCAGACTAAGAGTTAAGACCTTAACCTGTAGGCCATAGTACCAGTCTAAGACCTTAGCTATTAGGCCAGAGTAAGAGTTAAGACCTTAACCATTATGCCAGAGTACGAGTCTAAGACCTTAGCTATTAGGCTAGAGTAAGAGTTACGACCTTAACCAGTAGGCCAGAGTACGAGTCTAAGACCTTAGCTATTAGGCCAGAGTACGAGTCTAAGACCTTAGCTATTAGGCCAGAGTAAGAGTTAAGACCTTAACCATTATGCCAGAGTACGAGTCTAAGACCTTAGCTATTAGGCTAGAGTAAGAGTTACGACCTTAACCAGTAGGCCAGAGTACGAGTCTAAGACCTTAGCTATTAGGCCAGAGTACGAGTCTAAGACCTTAGCTATTAGGCCAGAGTAAGAGTTAAGACCTTAACCATTAGGCCAGACTAAGAGTTAGGACCTTTACCTGTAGGCCATAGTACGAGTCTAAGACCTTAGCTATTAGGCCAGAGTAAGAGTTAAGACCTTAACCATTAGGCCAGAGTACGAGTCTTAGACCTTAGCTATTAGGCCAGACTAAAAGTTAAGACCTTAGCTATTAGGCCAGAGTAAGAGTTAAGACCTTAGCTATTAGGCCAGAGTAAGAGTTAAGACCTTAACCATTAGGCCAGAGTAAGAGTCTAAGACCTTAGCTATTAGGCCAGAGTAAAAGTTAAGACCTTAGCTATTAGGCCAGAGTAAGAGTTAAGACCTTAACCATTAGGCCATAGTACGAGTCTAAGACCTTAGCTATTAGGCCAGAGTAAGAGTTAAAACTTTAACCAGTAGTCCAGAGTGAGAGTTAGGACCTTAACCTGTAGGCCACAGTACGAGTCTAAGACCTTAGCTATTAGGCCAGATTACGAGTCTAAGACCTTAGCTAATAGGCCAGAGTAAGAGTTAAGACCTGAACCATTAGGCCAGACTAAGAGTTAAGACCTTAACCTGTAGGCCATAGTACAAATCTAAGACCTTAGCTATTAGGCCAGAGTAAGAGTTAAGACTTTAACCATAAGGCCAGAGTACGAGTCTAAGACCTTAGCTATTAGGCCAGAGTAAGAGTTAAGACCTTAACCATTAGGCCAGACTAAGAGTTAAGACCTTTACCAGTAGGCCATAGTACGCATCTAAGACCTTAGCTATTAGGCCAGAGTAAGAGTTAAGACCTTAACCATTAGGCCAGAGTACGAGTCTAAGACCTTAGCTATTAGGCCAGACTAAAAGTTAAGACCTTAGCTATTAGGCCAGAGTAAGAGTTAAGACCTTAACCATTAGGCCAGACTAAGAGTTAAGACCTTAACCTGTAGGCCATAGTACGAGTCTAAGACCTTAGCTATTAGGCCAGAGTAAGAGTTAAGACCTTAACCATTAGGCCAGAGTAAGAGTCTAAGACCTTAGCTATTAGGCCAGAGTAAAAGTTAAGACCTTAGCTATTAGGCCAGAGTAAGAGTTAAGACCTTAACCATTAGGCCATAGTACGAGTCTAAGACCTTAGCTATTAGGCCAGAGTAAGAGTTAAAACTTTAACCAGTAGTCCAGAGTGAGAGTTAGGACCTTAACCTGTAGGCCACAGTACGAGTCTAAGACCTTAGCTATTAGGCCAGATTATGAGTCTAAGACCTTAGCTAATAGGCCAGAGTAAGAGTTAAGACCTGAACCATTAGGCCTGAATTAGAGTTAAGACCTTAACCTGTAGGCCATAGTACGAGTCTAAGACCTTAGCTATTAGGCCAGAGTACGAGTCTAAGACCTTAGCTATTCGGCCAGAGTAAGAGTTAAGACCTTAACCAGTAGGCCAGAGTATGAGTCTAAGACCTTAGCTATTAGGCCAGAGTAAGAGTGAAGACCTTAGCTATTAGGCCACAATAAGTGTTAAGACCTTAACCATTAGGCCAGAGTACGAGTCAAAGACCTTAGCTATTAGGCCAGAGTAAGAGTTAAGACCTTAGCTATTAGGCCAGAGTAAGAGTTAAGACCTTAACCATTAGGCCAGAGTACGAGTCTAAGACCTTAGCTATTAGGCCAGAGTAAGAATTAAGACCTTAGCTATTAGGCCAGAGTAAGAGTTAAGACCTTAACCATTATGCCAGAGTACGAGTCTAAGACCTTAGATATTAGGCCAGAGTAATAATTAAGACCTTAGCTATTAGGCCAGAGTAAGAGTTAAGACCTTAACCATTATGCCAGAGTATGAGTCTAAGACCTTAGCTATTAGGCTAGAGTAAGAGTTACGACCTTAACCAGTAGGCCAGAGTACGAGTCTAAGACCTTAGCTATTAGGCCAGAGTACGAGTCTAAGACCTTAGCTATTAGGCCAGAGTAAGAGCTAAGACCTTAACCATTAGGCCAGACTAAGAGTTAAGACCTTTACCTGTAGGCCATAGTACGAGTCTAAGACCTTAGCTATTAGGCCAGAGTAACAGTTAAGACCTTAACTATTAGGCCAGAGTACGAGTCTAAGACCTTAGCTATTAGGCCAGACTAAACGTTAAGACCTTAGCTATTAGGCCAGAGTAAGAGTTAAGACCTTAACCATTAGGCCAGACTAAGAGTTAAGACCTTAACCTGTAGGCCATAATACGAGTCTAAGACCTTAGCTATTAGGCCAGAGTAAGAGTTAAGACCTTAACCATTAGGCCAGAGTAAGAGTCTAAGACCTTAGCTATTAGGTCAGAGTAAAAGTTAAGACCTTAGCTATTAGGCCAGAGTAAGAGTTATGACCTTAACCATTAGGCCATAGTACGAGTCTAAGACCTTAGCTATTAGGCCAGACTAAACGTTAAGACCTTAGCTATTAGGCCAGAGTAAGAGTTAAGACCTTAACCATTAGGCCAGACTAAGAGTTAAGACCTTAACCTGTAGGCCATAGTACGAGTCTAAGACCTTAGCTATTAGGCCAGAGTAAGAGTTACGACCTTAACCAGTAGGCCAGAGTACGAGTCTAAGACCTTAGCTATTAGGCCAGAGTACGAGTCTAAGACCTTAGCTATTAGGCCAGAGTAAGAGTTAAGACCTTAACCATTAGGCCAGACTAAGAGTTAAGACCTTAACCTGTAGGCCATAGTACGAGTCTAAGACCTTAGCTATTAGGCCAGAGTACGAGTCTAAGACCTTAGCTATTCGGCCAGAGTAAGAGTTAAGACCTTAACCAGTAGGCCAGAGTACGAGTCTAAGACCTTAACTATTAGGCCAGAGTAAGAGTTAAGACCTTAGCTATTAGGCCAGAGTAAGAGTTAAGACCTTAACCATTAGGCCAGACTAAGAGTTAAGACCTTTACCTGTAGGCCATAGTACGAGTCTAAGACCTTAGCTATTAGGCCAGAGTAAGAGTTAAGACCTTAACCATTAGGCCAGAGTACGAGTCTAAGACCTTAGCTATTAGGTCAGACTAAAAGTTAAGACCTTAGCTATTAGGCCAGAGTAAGAGTTAAGACCTTAACCATTAGGCCAGAGTACGAGTCTAAGACCTTAGCTATTAGGCCAGAGTAAGAGTGAAGACATTAGCTATTAGGCCACAGTAAGTGTTAAGACCTTAACCATTAGGCCAGAGTACGAGTCTAAGACCTTAGCTATTAGGCCAGAGTAAGAGTTAAGACCTTAGCTATTAGGCCAGAGTAAGAGTGAAGACATTAGCTATTAGGCCACAGTAAGTGTTAAGACCTTAACCATTAGGCCAGAGTACGAGTCTAAGACCTTAGCTATTAGGCCAGAGTACGAGTCTAAGACCTTAGCTATTAGGCCAGAGTAAGAGTTAAGACCTAAACCATTAGGCCAGACTAAGAGTTAAGACCTTAACCTGTAGGCCATAGTACAAGTCTAAGACCTTAGCTATTAGGCCAGAGTAAGAGTTAAGACCTTAACCATTAGGCCAGAGTACGAGTCTAGGACTTTAGCTATTAGGCCAGAGTAAGAGTTAAGACCTTAACCATTAGGCCATAGTACGAGTCTAAGACCTTAGCTATTAGGCCAGAGTAAGAGTTAAGACTTAAACCAGTAGGCCAGAGTAAGAGTTAAGACCTTAACCTGTAGGCCATAATACTAGTCTAAGACCTTAACTATTAGGCCAGAGTAAGAGTTAAGACCTTAACCAGCAGGCCAGAGTAAGAGTTAAGACCTTAACCAGTAGGCCAAAGTAAGAGTTAAGACCTTAACCATTAGGCCAGAGTACGAGCCTAAGACCTTAGCTATTAGGCTAGAGTAAGAGTTAAGACCTTAACCAGTAGGCCAGAGTAAGAGTTAAGACCTTAACCAGTAGGCCAGTGTAAAAGTTAAGACCTTAACCATTAGGCCAGAGTACGAGTCTAAGACCTTAGCTATTAGGCCAGAGTAAGAGTTAAGACCTTAACTAGTAGGCCAGAGTAAGAGTTAAGACCTTAACAATTAGGCCATAGTACGAGTCTAAGACCTTAGCTATTAGGCCAGAGTACGAGTCTAAGACCTTAGCTATTAGGCCAGAGTAAGAGTTAAGACCTTAACCATTAGGCCAGAGTACAAGTCTAAGACCTTAGCTATTAGGCCAGAGTAAGAGTTAAGACCTTAGCTATTAGGCCAGAGTACGAGTCTAAGACCTTAGCTATTAGGTCAGAGTAAGTGTTAAGACCTTAACCAGTAGGCCAGAATAAGAGTTAAGACCTTAACCATTAGGCCAGAGTACGAGTCTAAGACCTTAGCTATTAGGCCAGAGTAAGAGTTAAGACCTTAACCATTAGGCCAGAGTATGAGTCTAAGACCGTAGCTATTAGACCAGAGTAAAAGTTAAGACCTTAGCTATTAGGCCAGAGTAAGAGTTAAGACCTTAACCATTAGGCCATAGTACGAGTATAAGACCTTAGCTATTAGTCCAGAGTAAGAGTTAAGACCTTAGCTATTAGGCCAGAGTAAGAGATAAGACCTTAACCAGTAGGCCGGAGTACGAGTCTAAGACCTTAGCTATTAGGCCAGAGTAAGAGTTAAGACCTTAACCAGTAGGCTAGAGTAAGAGTTAAGACCTTAACCTGTAGGCCAGAGTAAGAGTTAATACCTTAAACATTAGGCCAGAGTACGAGTCTAAGACCTTAGCTATTAGGCCAGAGTACGAGTCTAAGACCTTAGCTATTAGGCCAGTGTAAGAGTTAAGACCTTAACCATTAGGCCAGAGTACGAGTCAAAGACCTTAGCTATTAGGCCAGAGTAAGAGTTAAGACCTTCGCTATTAGGCCAGAGTAAGAGTTAAGACCTTAGCTATTAGGCCAGAGTAAGAGTTAAGACCTTAACCAGCAGGCCAGAGTAAGAGTTAAGACCTTAACCAGTAGGCCAGAGTAAGAGTTAAGACCTTAACCATTAGGCCAGAGTACGAGTCTAAGACCTTAGCTATTAGGCCAGAGTAATAGTTAAGACCTTAGGTATTAGGCCAGAGTAAGAGTTAAGACCTTAACCATTAGGCCAGAGTACGAGTCTAAGACCTTAGCTATTAGGCCAGAGTAAGAGTGAAGACATTAGCTATTAGGCCACAGTAAGTGTTAAGACCTTAACCATTAGGCCAGAGTACGAGTCTAAGACCTTAGCTATTAGGCCAGAGTAAGAGTTAAGACCTTAACCATTATGCCAGAGTACGAGTCTAAGACCTTAGCTATTAGGCCAGAGTAAGAGTTACGACCTTAACCAGTAGGCCAGAGTACGAGTCTAAGACCTTAGCTATTAGGCCAGAGTACGAGTCTAAGACCTTAGCTATTAGGCCAGAGTAAGAGTTAAGACCTTAACCATTAGGCCAGACTAAGAGTTAAGACCTTAACCTGTAGGCCATAGTACGAGTCTAAGACCTTAGCTATTAGGCCAGAGTACGAGTCTAAGACCTTAGCTATTCGGCCAGAGTAAGAGTTAAGACCTTAACCAGTAGGCCAGAGTACGAGTCTAATACCTTAACTATTAGGCCAGAGTAAGAGTTAAGACCTTAGCTATTAGGCCAGAGTAAGAGTTAAGACCTTAACCATTAGGCCAGAGTACGAGTCTAAGACCTTAGCTATTAGGCTAGAGTAAGAGTGAAGACCTTAGCTATTAGGCCACAGTAAGTGTTAAGACCTTAACCATTAGGCCAGAGTACGAGTCTAAGACCTTAGCTATTAGGCCAGAGTAAGAGTTAAAACCTTAACCATTATGCCAGAGTACGAGTCTAAGACCTTAGCTATTAGGCCAGAGTAAGAGTTACGACCTTAACCAGTAGGCCAGAGTACGAGTCTAAGACCTTAGCTATTAGGCCAGAGTACGAGTCTAAGACCTTAGCTATTAGGCCAGAGTAAGAGTTAAGACCTTAACCATTAGGCCAGACTAAGAGTTAAGACCTTAACCTGTAGGCCATAGTACGAATCTAAGACCTTAGCTATTAGGCCAGAGTAAGAGTTAAGACCTTAACCATTAGGCCAGAGTACGAGTCTAAGACCTTAGCTATTAGGCCAGACTAAAAGTTAAGACCTTAGCTATTAGGCCAGAGTAAGAGTTAAGACCTTAACCATTAGGCCATAGTACGAGTCTAAGACCTTAGCTTTTAGGCCAGAGTAAGAGTTAAGACTTAAACCAGTAGGCCAGAATAAGAGTTAAGACCTTAACCTGTAGGCCATAGTACTAGTCTAAGACATTAACGATTAGGCCAGAGTAAGAGTTAAGACCTTAACCAGTAGGCCAGAGTAAGAGTTAATACCTTAAACATTAGGCCAGAGTACGAGTCTAAGACCTTAGCTATTAGGCCAGAGTACGAGTCTAAGACCTTAGCTATTAGGCCAGTGTAAGAGTTAAGACCTTAACCATTAGGCCAGAGTACGAGTCAAAGACCTTAGCTATTAGGCCAGAGTAAGAGTTAAGACCTACGCTATTAGGCCAGAGTAAGAGTTAAGACCTTAACCATTAGGCCAGAGTACGAGTCTAAGACCTTAGCTATTAGGCCAGAGTAAGAGTTAAGACCTTAACCATTAGGCCAGAGTACGAGTCTAAGAACTTAGCTATTAGGCTAGAGTAAGAGTTAAGACCTTAAGCATTAGGCCAGAGTACGAGTCTAAGACCTTAGCTATTAGGCCAGAGTAAGAGTTAAGACCTTAGCTATTAGGCCAGAGTACGAGTCTAAGACCTTAGCTATTAGGTCAGAGTAAGTGTTAAGACCTTAACCAGTAGGCCAGAATAAGAGTTAAGACCTTAACCATTAGGCCAGAGTATGAGTCTAAGAACTTAGCTATTAGGCTAGAGTAAGAGTTAAGACCTTAAGCATTAGGCCAGAGTACGAGTCTAAGACCTTAGCTTGTAGGCCAGAGTAAAAGTTAAGACCTTAGCTATTATGCCAGAGTAAGAGTTAAGACCTTAACCATTAGGCCATAGTACGAGTCTAAGACCTTAGCTATTAGTCCAGAGTAAGAGTAAGGACCTTAGCTATTAGGCCAGAGTAAGAGTTAAGACCTTAACCATTAGGCCAGAGTACGAGTCAAAGTCCTTAGCTATTAGGCCAGAGTAAGAGTTAAGACCTGAACCATTAGGCCAGAGTAAGAGTTAAGACCTTAACCATTAGCCCAGAGTATAAGTCTAAGAACTTAGCTATTAGGCTAGAGTAAGAGTTAAGACCTTAAGCATTAGGCCAGAGTACGAGTCTAAGACCTTAGCTATTAGGCCAGATTACGAGTCTAAGACCTTAGCTATTAGGCCAGAGTAAGAGTTAAGACCTGAACCATTAGGCCAGACTAAGAGTTAAGACCTTAACCTGTAGGCCATAGTACGAGTCTAAGACCTTAGATATTAGGCCATAGTAAGAGTTAAGACCTTAACCATTAGGCCAGAGTACGAGTCTAAGACCTTAGCTATTAGGCCAGATTAAAAGTTAAGACCTTAGCTATTAGGCCAGAGTAAGAGTTAAGACCTTAACCATTAGGCCATAGTACGAGTCTAAGACCTTAGCTATTAGGCCAGAGTAAGAGTTAAAACTTTAACCAGTAGTCCAGAGTGAGAGTTAAGACCTTAACCTGTAGGCCAGAGTACGAGTCTAAGACCTTAGCTAATAGGCCAGAGTAAGAGTTAAGACCTTAACCATTAGGCCAGAGTACGAGTCTAAGACCTTAGCTATTAGGCCAGAGTAAGAGTTAAGACCTTAGCTATTAGGCCAGAGTAAGAGTTAAGACCTTACCCATTAGGCCAGAGTACGAGTCTAAGACCTTAGCTATTAGGCAAGAGTAAGATTGAAGACATTAGCTATTAGGCCACAGTATGAGTCTAAGACCTTAGCTTTTAGGCCAGAGTAAGAGTTAAGACTTAAACCAGTAGGCCAGAATAAGAGTTAAGACCTTAACCTGTAGGCCATAGTAGTAGTCTAAGACATTAACGATTAGGCCAGAGTAAGAGTTAAGACCTTAACCAGTAGGCCAGAGTAAGAGAAAAGACCTTAACCAGTAGGCCAGAGTAAAAGTTAAGACCTTAACCATTAGGCCAGAGTACGAGTCTAAGAACTTAGCTATTACGCCAGAGTAAGAGTTAAGACCTTAACCAGTAGGCCAGAGTAAGAGTTAAGACCTTAACCATTAGGCCATAGTACGAGTCTAAGACCTTAGCTATTAGGCCAGAGTAAGAGTTAAGACCTTAGCTATTAGGCCAGAGTAAGAGTTAAGACCTTAACCAGTAGGCCAGAGTACGAGTCTAAGACCTTAGCTATTAGGCCAGAGTACGAGTCTAAGACCTTAGCTATTAGGCCAGAGTAAGAGTTAAGACCTTAACCAGTAGGCCAGAATAAGAGATAAGACCTTAACCATTAGGCCAGAGTACGAGTCTAAGAATTTAGCTATTAGGCTAGAGTAAGAGTTAAGACATTAAGCATTAGGCCAGAGTACGAGTCTAAGACCTTAGCTATTAGGCCAGAGTAAGAGTTAAGACCTTAGCTATTAGGCCAGAGTACGAGTCTAAGACCTTAGCTATTAGGTCAGAGTAAGTGTTAAGACCTTAACCAGTAGGCCAGAATAAGAGTTAAGACCTTAACCATTAGGCCAGAGTATAAGTCTAAGAACTTAGCTATTAGGCTAGAGTAATAGTTAAGACCTTAAGCATTAGGCCAGAGTACGAGTCTAAGACCTTAGCTATTAGGCCAGAGTAAAAGTTAAGACCTTAGCTATTATGCCAGAGTAAGAGTTAAGACCTTAACCATTAGGCCATAGTACGAGTCTAAGACCTTAGCTATTAGGCCAGAGTAAGAGTTAAGACCTTAACCATTAGGCCAGAGTACGAGTCTAAGACCTTAGCTATTAGGCCAGAGTACGAGTCTAAGACCTTAGCTATTAGGCCAGATTACGAGTCTAAGACCTTAGCTATTAGGCCAGAGTAAGAGTTAATACCTTAAACATTAGGCCAGAGTACGAGTCAAAGACCTTAGCTATTAGGCCAGAGTAAGAGTTAAGACCTTCGCTATTAGGCCAGAGTAAGAGTTAAGACCTTAACTATTAGGCCAGAGTAAGAGTTAAGACCTTAACCAGCAGGCCAGAGTAAGAGTTAAGACCTTAACCAGTAGGCCAGAGTAAGAGTTAAGACCTTAACCATTAGGCCAGAGTACGAGTCTAAGACCTTAGCTATTAGGCCAGAGTAATAGTTAAGACCTTAGGTATTAGGCCAGAGTAAGAGTTAAGACCTTAACCATTAGGCCAGAGTACGAGTCTAAGACCTTAGCTATTAGGCCAGAGTAAGAGTGAAGACATTAGCTATTAGGCCACAGTAAGTGTTAAGACCTTAACCATTAGGCCAGAGTACGAGTCTAAGACCTTAGCTATTAGGCCAGAGTAAGAGTTAAGACCTTAACCATTATGCCAGAGTACGAGTCTAAGACCTTAGCTATTAGGCCAGAGTAAGAGTTACGACCTTAACCAGTAGGCCAGAGTACGAGTCTAAGACCTTAGCTATTAGGCCAGAGTACGAGTCTAAGACCTTAGCTATTAGGCCAGAGTAAGAGTTAAGACCTTAACCATTAGGCCAGACTAAGAGTTAAGACCTTAACCTGTAGGCCATAGTACGAGTCTAAGACCTTAGCTATTAGGCCAGAGTACGAGTCTAAGACCTTAGCTATTCGGCCAGAGTAAGAGTTAAGACCTTAACCAGTAGGCCAGAGTACGAGTCTAATACCTTAACTATTAGGCCAGAGTAAGAGTTAAGACCTTAGCTATTAGGCCAGAGTAAGAGTTAAGACCTTAACCATTAGGCCAGAGTACGAGTCTAAGACCTTAGCTATTAGGCTAGAGTAAGAGTGAAGACCTTAGCTATTAGGCCACAGTAAGTGTTAAGACCTTAACCATTAGGCCAGAGTACGAGTCTAAGACCTTAGCTATTAGGCCAGAGTAAGAGTTAAAACCTTAACCATTATGCCAGAGTACGAGTCTAAGACCTTAGCTATTAGGCCAGAGTAAGAGTTACGACCTTAACCAGTAGGCCAGAGTACGAGTCTAAGACCTTAGCTATTAGGCCAGAGTACGAGTCTAAGACCTTAGCTATTAGGCCAGAGTAAGAGTTAAGACCTTAACCATTAGGCCAGACTAAGAGTTAAGACCTTAACCTGTAGGCCATAGTACGAATCTAAGACCTTAGCTATTAGGCCAGAGTAAGAGTTAAGACCTTAACCATTAGGCCAGAGTACGAGTCTAAGACCTTAGCTATTAGGCCAGACTAAAAGTTAAGACCTTAGCTATTAGGCCAGAGTAAGAGTTAAGACCTTAACCATTAGGCCATAGTACGAGTCTAAGACCTTAGCTTTTAGGCCAGAGTAAGAGTTAAGACTTAAACCAGTAGGCCAGAATAAGAGTTAAGACCTTAACCTGTAGGCCATAGTACTAGTCTAAGACATTAACGATTAGGCCAGAGTAAGAGTTAAGACCTTAACCAGTAGGCCAGAGTAAGAGTTAATACCTTAAACATTAGGCCAGAGTACGAGTCTAAGACCTTAGCTATTAGGCCAGAGTACGAGTCTAAGACCTTAGCTATTAGGCCAGTGTAAGAGTTAAGACCTTAACCATTAGGCCAGAGTACGAGTCAAAGACCTTAGCTATTAGGCCAGAGTAAGAGTTAAGACCTACGCTATTAGGCCAGAGTAAGAGTTAAGACCTTAACCATTAGGCCAGAGTACGAGTCTAAGACCTTAGCTATTAGGCCAGAGTAAGAGTTAAGACCTTAACCATTAGGCCAGAGTACGAGTCTAAGAACTTAGCTATTAGGCTAGAGTAAGAGTTAAGACCTTAAGCATTAGGCCAGAGTACGAGTCTAAGACCTTAGCTATTAGGCCAGAGTAAGAGTTAAGACCTTAGCTATTAGGCCAGAGTACGAGTCTAAGACCTTAGCTATTAGGTCAGAGTAAGTGTTAAGACCTTAACCAGTAGGCCAGAATAAGAGTTAAGACCTTAACCATTAGGCCAGAGTATGAGTCTAAGAACTTAGCTATTAGGCTAGAGTAAGAGTTAAGACCTTAAGCATTAGGCCAGAGTACGAGTCTAAGACCTTAGCTTGTAGGCCAGAGTAAAAGTTAAGACCTTAGCTATTATGCCAGAGTAAGAGTTAAGACCTTAACCATTAGGCCATAGTACGAGTCTAAGACCTTAGCTATTAGTCCAGAGTAAGAGTAAGGACCTTAGCTATTAGGCCAGAGTAAGAGTTAAGACCTTAACCATTAGGCCAGAGTACGAGTCAAAGTCCTTAGCTATTAGGCCAGAGTAAGAGTTAAGACCTGAACCATTAGGCCAGAGTAAGAGTTAAGACCTTAACCATTAGCCCAGAGTATAAGTCTAAGAACTTAGCTATTAGGCTAGAGTAAGAGTTAAGACCTTAAGCATTAGGCCAGAGTACGAGTCTAAGACCTTAGCTATTAGGCCAGATTACGAGTCTAAGACCTTAGCTATTAGGCCAGAGTAAGAGTTAAGACCTGAACCATTAGGCCAGACTAAGAGTTAAGACCTTAACCTGTAGGCCATAGTACGAGTCTAAGACCTTAGATATTAGGCCATAGTAAGAGTTAAGACCTTAACCATTAGGCCAGAGTACGAGTCTAAGACCTTAGCTATTAGGCCAGATTAAAAGTTAAGACCTTAGCTATTAGGCCAGAGTAAGAGTTAAGACCTTAACCATTAGGCCATAGTACGAGTCTAAGACCTTAGCTATTAGGCCAGAGTAAGAGTTAAAACTTTAACCAGTAGTCCAGAGTGAGAGTTAAGACCTTAACCTGTAGGCCAGAGTACGAGTCTAAGACCTTAGCTAATAGGCCAGAGTAAGAGTTAAGACCTTAACCATTAGGCCAGAGTACGAGTCTAAGACCTTAGCTATTAGGCCAGAGTAAGAGTTAAGACCTTAGCTATTAGGCCAGAGTAAGAGTTAAGACCTTACCCATTAGGCCAGAGTACGAGTCTAAGACCTTAGCTATTAGGCAAGAGTAAGATTGAAGACATTAGCTATTAGGCCACAGTATGAGTCTAAGACCTTAGCTTTTAGGCCAGAGTAAGAGTTAAGACTTAAACCAGTAGGCCAGAATAAGAGTTAAGACCTTAACCTGTAGGCCATAGTAGTAGTCTAAGACATTAACGATTAGGCCAGAGTAAGAGTTAAGACCTTAACCAGTAGGCCAGAGTAAGAGAAAAGACCTTAACCAGTAGGCCAGAGTAAAAGTTAAGACCTTAACCATTAGGCCAGAGTACGAGTCTAAGAACTTAGCTATTACGCCAGAGTAAGAGTTAAGACCTTAACCAGTAGGCCAGAGTAAGAGTTAAGACCTTAACCATTAGGCCATAGTACGAGTCTAAGACCTTAGCTATTAGGCCAGAGTAAGAGTTAAGACCTTAGCTATTAGGCCAGAGTAAGAGTTAAGACCTTAACCAGTAGGCCAGAGTACGAGTCTAAGACCTTAGCTATTAGGCCAGAGTACGAGTCTAAGACCTTAGCTATTAGGCCAGAGTAAGAGTTAAGACCTTAACCAGTAGGCCAGAATAAGAGATAAGACCTTAACCATTAGGCCAGAGTACGAGTCTAAGAATTTAGCTATTAGGCTAGAGTAAGAGTTAAGACATTAAGCATTAGGCCAGAGTACGAGTCTAAGACCTTAGCTATTAGGCCAGAGTAAGAGTTAAGACCTTAGCTATTAGGCCAGAGTACGAGTCTAAGACCTTAGCTATTAGGTCAGAGTAA
Source organism: Triturus cristatus (assembly GCF_964204655.1). Lineage (NCBI taxonomy): Eukaryota > Metazoa > Chordata > Amphibia > Caudata > Salamandridae > Triturus > Triturus cristatus. The sequence goes on along the minus strand of NW_028188008.1, from coordinate 30,325 downwards.
GTGTTAAGACCTTAACCAGTAGGCCAGAATAAGAGTTAAGACCTTAACCATTAGGCCAGAGTATAAGTCTAAGAACTTAGCTATTAGGCTAGAGTAATAGTTAAGACCTTAAGCATTAGGCCAGAGTACGAGTCTAAGACCTTAGCTATTAGGCCAGAGTAAAAGTTAAGACCTTAGCTATTATGCCAGAGTAAGAGTTAAGACCTTAACCATTAGGCCATAGTACGAGTCTAAGACCTTAGCTATTAGGCCAGAGTAAGAGTTAAGACCTTAACCATTAGGCCAGAGTACGAGTCTAAGACCTTAGCTATTAGGCCAGAGTACGAGTCTAAGACCTTAGCTATTAGGCCAGATTACGAGTCTAAGACCTTAGCTATTAGGCCATAGTAAGAGTTAAGACCTTAACCATTAGGCCAGAGTACGAGTCTAAGACCTTAGCTATTAGGCCAGAGTAAAAGTTAAGACCTAAGCTATTAGGCCAGAGTAAGAGTTAAGACCTTAACCATTATGCCAGAGTACGAGTCTAAGACCTTAGCTATTAGGCTAGAGTAAGAGTTAAGACCTTAGCTATTAGGCCAGAGTAAGAGTTAAGACCTTAACCATTAGGCCAGAGTATGAGTCTAAGACCTTAGCTATTAGGCCAGAGTAAGAGTTAAGACCTTAACCATTAGGCCAGAGTACGAGTCTAAGACCTTAGCTATTAGGCCAGAGTACGAGTCTAAGACCTTAGCTATTAGGCCAGATTACGAGTCTAAGACCTTAGCTATTAGGCCAGAGTTAGAGTTAAGACCTGAACCATTAGGACAGACTAAGAGTTAAGACCTTAACCTGTAGGCCATAGTACGAGTCTAAGACCTTAGCTATTAGGCCATAGTAAGAGTTAAGACCTTAACCATTAGGCCAGAGTACAAGTCTAAGACCTTAGCTATTAGGCCAGAGTAAGAGTTAAGACCTTAGCTATTAGGCCAGAGTACGAGTCTAAGACCTTAGCTATTAGGTCAGAGTAAGAGTTAAGACCTTAACCATTAGGCCAGAGTACGAGTCTAAGACCGTAGCTATTAGGCCAGAGTAAAAGTTAAGACCTTAGCTATTAGGCCAGAGTAAGAGTTAAGACCTTAACCATTAGGCCATAGTACGAGTATAAGACCTTAGCTATTAGTCCAGAGTAAGAGTTAAGACCTTAGCTCTTAGGCCAGAGTAAGAGATAAGACCTTAACCAGTAGGCCGGAGTACGAGTCTAAGACCTTAGCTATTAGGCCAGAGTAAGAGTTAAGACCTTAACCAGTAGGCTAGAGTAAGAGTTAAGACCTTAACCTGTAGGCCAGAGTAAGAGTTAATACCTTAAACATTAGGCCAGAGTACGAGTCTAAGACCTTAGCTATTAGGCCAGAGTACGAGTCTAAGACCTTAGCTATTAGGCCAGTGTAAGAGTTAAGACCTTAACCATTAGGCCAGAGTACGAGTCAAAGACCTTAGCTATTAGGCCAGAGTAAGAGTTAAGACCTTCGCTATTAGGCCAGAGTAAGAGTTAAGACCTTAACCATTAGGCCAGAGTATAAGTCTAAGAACTTAGCTATTAGGCTAGAGTAAGAGTTAAGACCTTAAGCATTAGGCCAGAGTACGAGTCTAAGACCTTAGCTATTAGGCCAGAGTAAAAGTTAAGACCTTAGCTATTATGCCAGAGTAAGAGTTAAGACCTTAACTATTAGGCCATAGTACGAGTCTAAGACCTTAGCTATTAGTCCAGAGTAAGAGTAAGGACCTTAGCTATTAGGCCAGAGTAAGAGTTAAGACCTTAACCATTAGGCCAGAGTACGAGTCAAAGTCTTTAGCTATTAGGCCAGAGTAAGAGTTAAGACCTTAGCTATTAGGCCAGAGTAAGAGTTAAGACCTTAACCATTAGGCCAGAGTACGAGTCAAAGTCTTTAGCTATTAGGCCAGAGTAAGAATTAAGACCTTAGCTATTAGGCCATAGTACGAGTCTAGGACCTTAGCTATTAGGCCAGAGTACGAGTCTAAGACCTTAGCTATTAGGCCAGAGTACGAGTCTAAGACCTTAGCTATTAGGCCAGAGTAAGAGTTAAGACCTTAACCATTAGGCCAGAGTACAAGTCTAAGACCTTAGCTATTAGGCCAGAGTAAGAGTTAAGACCTTAGCTATTAGGCCAGAGTACGAGTCTAAGACCTTAGCTATTAGGTCAGAGTAAGTGTTAAGACCTTAACCAGTAGGCCAGAATAAGAGTTAAGACCTTAACCATTAGGCCAGATTATGAGTCTAAGACCTTAGCTATTAGGCCAGAGTAAGAGTTAAGACCTTAACCATTAGGCAAGAGTACGAGTCTAAGACCGTAGCTATTAGGCCAGAGTAAAAGTTAAGACCTTAGCTATTAGGCCAGAGTAAGAGTTAAGACCTTAACCATTAGGCCATAGTACAAGTATAAGGCCTTAGCTATTAGTCCAGAGTAAGAGTTAAGACCTTAGCTATTAGGCCGGAGTAAGAGATAAGACCTTAACCAGTAGGCCGGAGTACGAGTCTAAGACCTTAGCTATTAGGCCAGAGTAAGAGTTAAGACCTTAACCTGTAGGCCAGAGTAAGAGTTAATACCTTAAACATTAGGCCAGAGTACGAGTCTAAGACCTTAGCTATTAGGCCAGAGTACGAGTCTAAGACCTTAGCTATTAGGCCAGTGTAAGAGTTAAGACCTTAACCATTAGGCCAGAGTACGAGTCAAAGACCTTAGCTATTAGGCCAGAGTAAGAGTTAAGACCTTCGCTATTAGGCCAGAGTAAGAGTTAAGACCTTAGCTATTAGGCCAGAGTAAGAGTTATGACCTTAACCAGCAGGCCAGAGTAAGAGTTAAGACCTTAACCAGTAGGCCAGAGTAAGAGTTAAGACCTTAACCATTAGGCCAGAGTACGAGTCTAAGACCTTAGCTATTGGGCCAGAGTAAGAGTTAAGACCTTAACCAGTAGGCCAGAGTAAGAGTTAAGACCTTAACCAGTAGGCCAGAGTAAGAGTTAAGACCTTAACCATTAGGCCAGAGTACGAGTCTAAGACCTTAGCTATTAGGCCAGAGTAAGAGTTAAGACCTTAGGTATTAGGCCAGAGTAAGAGTTAAGACCTTAACCATTAGGCCAGAGTACGAGTCTAAGACCTTAGCTATTAGGCCAGAGTAAGAGTGAAGACATTAGCTATTAGGCCACAGTAAGTGTTAAGACCTTAACCATTAGGCCAGAGTACGAGTCTAAGACCTTAGCTATTAGGCCAGAGTAAGAGTTAAGACCTTAACCATTATGCCAGAGTACGAGTCTAAGACCTTAGCTATTAGGCCAGAGTAAGAGTTACGACCTTAACCAGTAGGCCAGAGTACGAGTCTAAGACCTTAGCTATTAGGCCAGAGTACGAGTCTAAGACCTTAGCTATTAGGCCAGAGTAAGAGTTAAGACCTTAACCATTAGGCCAGACTAAGAGTTAAGACCTTAACCTGTAGGCCATAGTACGAGTCTAAGACCTTAGCTATTAGGCCAGAGTACGAGTCTAAGACCTTAGCTATTCGGCCAGAGTAAGAGTTAAGACCTTAACCAGTAGGCCAGAGTACGAGTCTAATACCTTAACTATTAGGCCAGAGTAAGAGTTAAGACCTTAGCTATTAGGCCAGAGTAAGAGTTAAGACCTTAACCATTAGGCCAGAGTACGAGTCTAAGACCTTAGCTATTAGGCTAGAGTAAGAGTGAAGACCTTAGATATTAGGCCACAGTAAGTGTTAAGACCTTAACCATTAGGCCAGAGTACGAGTCTAAGACCTTAGCTATTAGGCCAGAGTAAGAGTTAAAACCTTAACCATTATGCCAGAGTACGAGTCTAAGACCTTAGCTATTAGGCCAGAGTAAGAGTTACGACCTTAACCAGTAGGCCAGAGTACGAGTCTAAGACCTTAGCTATTAGGCCAGAGTACGAGTCTAAGACCTTAGCTATTAGGCCAGAGTAAGAGTTAAGACCTTAACCATTAGGCCAGACTAAGAGTTAAGACCTTAACCTGTAGGCCATAGTACGAATCTAAGACCTTAGCTATTAGGCCAGAGTAAGAGTTAAGACCTTAACCATTAGGCCAGAGTACGAGTCTAAGACCTTAGCTATTAGGCCAGACTAAAAGTTAAGACCTTAGCTATTAGGCCAGAGTAAGAGTTAAGACCTTAACCATTAGGCCATAGTACGAGTCTAAGACCTTAGCTTTTAGGCCAGAGTAAGAGTTAAGACTTAAACCAGTAGGCCAGAATAAGAGTTAAGACCTTAACCTGTAGGCCATAGTACTAGTCTAAGACATTAACGATTAGGCCAGAGTAAGAGTTAAGACCTTAACCAGTAGGCCAGAGTAAGAGTTAATACCTTAAACATTAGGCCAGAGTACGAGTCTAAGACCTTAGCTATTAGGCCAGAGTACGAGTCTAAGACCTTAGCTATTAGGCCAGTGTAAGAGTTAAGACCTTAACCATTAGGCCAGAGTACGTGTCAAAGACCTTAGCTATTAGGCCAGAGTAAGAGTTAAGACCTTCGCTATTAGGCCAGAGTAAGAGTTAAGACCTTAACCATTAGGCCAGAGTACGAGTCTAAGACCTTAGCTATTAGGCCAGAGTAAGAGTTAAGACCTTAACCATTAGGCCAGAGTACGAGTCTAAGAACTTAGCTATTAGGCTAGAGTAAGAGTTAAGACCTTAAGCATTAGGCCAGAGTACGAGTCTAAGACCTTAGCTATTAGGCCAGAGTAAGAGTTAAGACCTTAGCTATTAGGCCAGAGTACGAGTCTAAGACCTTAGCTATTAGGTCAGAGTAAGTGTTAAGACCTTAACCAGTAGGCCAGAATAAGAGTTAAGACCTTAACCATTAGGCCAGAGTATGAGTCTAAGAACTTAGCTATTAGGCTAGAGTAAGAGTTAAGACCTTAAGCATTAGGCCAGAGTACGAGTCTAAGACCTTAGCTTGTAGGCCAGAGTAAAAGTTAAGACCTTAGCTATTATGCCAGAGTAAGAGTTAAGACCTTAACCATTAGGCCATAGTACGAGTCTAAGACCTTAGCTATTAGTCCAGAGTAAGAGTAAGGACCTTAGCTATTAGGCCAGAGTAAGAGTTAAGACCTTAACCATTAGGCCAGAGTACGAGTCAAAGTCCTTAGCTATTAGGCCAGAGTAAGAGTTAAGACCTGAACCATTAGGCCAGAGAAAGAGTTAAGACCTTAACCATTAGCCCAGAGTATAAGTCTAAGAACTTAGCTATTAGGCTAGAGTAAGAGTTAAGACCTTAAGCATTAGGCTAGAGTACGAGTCTAAGACCTTAGCTATTAGGCCAGATTACGAGTCTAAGACCTTAGCTATTAGGCCAGAGTAAGAGTTAAGACCTGAACCATTAGGCCAGACTAAGAGTTAAGACCTTAACCTGTAGGCCATAGTACGAGTCTAAGACCTTAGATATTAGGCCATAGTAAGAGTTAAGACCTTAACCATTAGGCCAGAGTACGAGTCTAAGACCTTAGCTATTAGGCCAGATTAAAAGTTAAGACCTTAGCTATTAGGCCAGAGTAAGAGTTAAGACCTTAACCATTAGGCCATAGTACGAGTCTAAGACCTTAGCTATTAGGCCAGAGTAAGAGTTAAAACTTTAACCAGTAGTCCAGAGTGAGAGTTAAGACCTTAACCTGTAGGCCAGAGTACGAGTCTAAGACCTTAGCTAATAGGCCAGAGTAAGAGTTAAGACCTTAACCATTAGGCCAGAGTACGAGTCTAAGACCTTAGCTATTAGGCCAGAGTAAGAGTTAAGACCTTAGCTATTAGGCCAGAGTAAGAGTTAAGACCTTACCCATTAGGCCAGAGTACGAGTCTAAGACCTTAGCTATTAGGCAAGAGTAAGATTGAAGACATTAGCTATTAGGCCACAGTATGAGTCTAAGACCTTAGCTTTTAGGCCAGAGTAAGAGTTAAGACTTAAACCAGTAGGCCAGAATAAGAGTTAAGACCTTAACCTGTAGGCCATAGTAGTAGTCTAAGACATTAATGAGTAGGCCAGAGTAAGAGTTAAGACCTTAACCAGTAGGCCAGAGTAAGAGAAAAGACCTTAACCAGTAGGCCAGAGTAAAAGTTAAGACCTTAACCATTAGGCCAGAGTACGAGTCTAAGAACTTAGCTATTACGCCAGAGTAAGAGTTAAGACCTTAACCAGTAGGCCAGAGTAAGAGTTAAGACCTTAACCATTAGGCCATAGTACGAGTCTAAGACCTTAGCTATTAGGCCAGAGTAAGAGTTAAGACCTTAGCTATTAGGCCAGAGTAAGAGTTAAGACCTTAACCAGTAGGCCAGAGTACGAGTCTAAGACCTTAGCTATTAGGCCAGAGTACGAGTCTAAGACCTTAGCTATTAGGCCAGAGTAAGAGTTAAGACCTTAACCAGTAGGCCAGAATAAGAGTTAAGACCTTAACCATTAGGCCAGAGTACGAGTCTAAGAATTTAGCTATTAGGCTAGAGTAAGAGTTAAGACATTAAGCATTAGGCCAGAGTACGAGTCTAAGACCTTAGCTATTAGGCCAGAGTAAGAGTTAAGACCTTAGCTATTAGGCCAGAGTACGAGTCTAAGACCTTAGCTATTAGGTCAGAGTAAGTGTTAAGACCTTAACCAGTAGGCCAGAATAAGAGTTAAGACCTTAACCATTAGGCCAGAGTATAAGTCTAAGAACTTAGCTATTAGGCTAGAGTAATAGTTAAGACCTTAAGCATTAGGCCAGAGTACGAGTCTAAGACCTTAGCTATTAGGCCAGAGTAAAAGTTAAGACCTTAGCTATTATGCCAGAGTAAGAGTTAAGACCTTAACCATTAGGCCATAGTACGAGTCTAAGACCTTAGCTATTAGGCCAGAGTAAGAGTTAAGACCTTAACCATTAGGCCAGAGTACGAGTCTAAGACCTTAGCTATTAGGCCAGAGTACGAGTCTAAGACCTTAGCTATTAGGCCAGATTACGAGTCTAAGACCTTAGCTATTAGGCCATAGTAAGAGTTAAGACCTTAACCATTAGGCCAGAGTACGAGTCTAAGACCTTAGCTATTAGGCCAGAGTAAGAGTTAAGACCTTAACCATTATGCCAGAGTACGAGTCTAAGACCTTAGCTATTAGGCTAGAGTAAGAGTTAAGACCTTAGCTATTAGGCCAGAGTAAGAGTTAAGACCTTAACCATTAGGCCAGAGTATGAGTCTAAGACCTTAGCTATTAGGCCAGAGTAAGAGTTAAGACCTTAACCATTAGGCCAGAGTACGAGTCTAAGACCTTAGCTATTAGGCCAGAGTACGAGTCTAAGACCTTAGCTATTAGGCCAGAGTAAGAGTTAAGACCTTAGCTATTAGGCCAGAGTAAGAGTTAAGACCTTAACCAGTAGGCCAGAGTACGAGTCTAAGACCTTAGCTATTAGGCCAGAGTACGAGTCTAAGACCTTAGCTATTAGGCCAGAGTAAGAGTTAAGACCTTAACCAGTAGGCCAGAATAAGAGTTAAGACCTTAACCATTAGGCCAGAGTACGAGTCTAAGAATTTAGCTATTAGGCTAGAGTAAGAGTTAAGACATTAAGCATTAGGCCAGAGTACGAGTCTAAGACCTTAGCTATTAGGCCAGAGTAAGAGTTAAGACCTTAGCTATTAGGCCAGAGTACGAGTCTAAGACCTTAGCTATTAGGTCAGAGTAAGTGTTAAGACCTTAACCAGTAGGCCAGAATAAGAGTTAAGACCTTAACCATTAGGCCAGAGTATAAGTCTAAGAACTTAGCTATTAGGCTAGAGTAATAGTTAAGACCTTAAGCATTAGGCCAGAGTACGAGTCTAAGACCTTAGCTATTAGGCCAGAGTAAAAGTTAAGACCTTAGCTATTATGCCAGAGTAAGAGTTAAGACCTTAACCATTAGGCCATAGTACGAGTCTAAGACCTTAGCTATTAGGCCAGAGTAAGAGTTAAGACCTTAACCATTAGGCCAGAGTACGAGTCTAAGACCTTAGCTATTAGGCCAGAGTACGAGTCTAAGACCTTAGCTATTAGGCCAGATTACGAGTCTAAGACCTTAGCTATTAGGCCATAGTAAGAGTTAAGACCTTAACCATTAGGCCAGAGTACGAGTCTAAGACCTTAGCTATTAGGCCAGAGTAAGAGTTAAGACCTTAACCATTATGCCAGAGTACGAGTCTAAGACCTTAGCTATTAGGCTAGAGTAAGAGTTAAGACCTTAGCTATTAGGCCAGAGTAAGAGTTAAGACCTTAACCATTAGGCCAGAGTATGAGTCTAAGACCTTAGCTATTAGGCCAGAGTAAGAGTTAAGACCTTAACCATTAGGCCAGAGTACGAGTCTAAGACCTTAGCTATTAGGCCATAGTACGAGTCTAAGACCTTAGCTATTAGTCCAGAGTAAGAGTAAGGACCTTAGCTATTAGGCCAGAGTAAGAGTTAAGACCTTAACCATTAGGCCAGAGTACGAGTCAAAGTCCTTAGCTATTAGGCCAGAGTAAGAGTTAAGACCTGAACCATTAGGCCAGAGAAAGAGTTAAGACCTTAACCATTAGCCCAGAGTATAAGTCTAAGAACTTAGCTATTAGGCTAGAGTAAGAGTTAAGACCTTAAGCATTAGGCTAGAGTACGAGTCTAAGACCTTAGCTATTAGGCCAGATTACGAGTCTAAGACCTTAGCTATTAGGCCAGAGTAAGAGTTAAGACCTGAACCATTAGGCCAGACTAAGAGTTAAGACCTTAACCTGTAGGCCATAGTACGAGTCTAAGACCTTAGATATTAGGCCATAGTAAGAGTTAAGACCTTAACCATTAGGCCAGAGTACGAGTCTAAGACCTTAGCTATTAGGCCAGATTAAAAGTTAAGACCTTAGCTATTAGGCCAGAGTAAGAGTTAAGACCTTAACCATTAGGCCATAGTACGAGTCTAAGACCTTAGCTATTAGGCCAGAGTAAGAGTTAAAACTTTAACCAGTAGTCCAGAGTGAGAGTTAAGACCTTAACCTGTAGGCCAGAGTACGAGTCTAAGACCTTAGCTAATAGGCCAGAGTAAGAGTTAAGACCTTAACCATTAGGCCAGAGTACGAGTCTAAGACCTTAGCTATTAGGCCAGAGTAAGAGTTAAGACCTTAGCTATTAGGCCAGAGTAAGAGTTAAGACCTTACCATTAGGCCAGAGTACGAGTCTAAGACCTTAGCTATTAGGCAAGAGTAAGATTGAAGACATTAGCTATTAGGCCACAGTATGAGTCTAAGACCTTAGCTTTTAGGCCAGAGTAAGAGTTAAGACTTAAACCAGTAGGCCAGAATAAGAGTTAAGACCTTAACCTGTAGGCCATAGTAGTAGTCTAAGACATTAATGAGTAGGCCAGAGTAAGAGTTAAGACCTTAACCAGTAGGCCAGAGTAAGAGAAAAGACCTTAACCAGTAGGCCAGAGTAAAAGTTAAGACCTTAACCATTAGGCCAGAGTACGAGTCTAAGAACTTAGCTATTACGCCAGAGTAAGAGTTAAGACCTTAACCAGTAGGCCAGAGTAAGAGTTAAGACCTTAACCATTAGGCCATAGTACGAGTCTAAGACCTTAGCTATTAGGCCAGAGTAAGAGTTAAGACCTTAGCTATTAGGCCAGAGTAAGAGTTAAGACCTTAACCAGTAGGCCAGAGTACGAGTCTAAGACCTTAGCTATTAGGCCAGAGTACGAGTCTAAGACCTTAGCTATTAGGCCAGAGTAAGAGTTAAGACCTTAACCAGTAGGCCAGAATAAGAGTTAAGACCTTAACCATTAGGCCAGAGTACGAGTCTAAGAATTTAGCTATTAGGCTAGAGTAAGAGTTAAGACATTAAGCATTAGGCCAGAGTACGAGTCTAAGACCTTAGCTATTAGGCCAGAGTAAGAGTTAAGACCTTAGCTATTAGGCCAGAGTACGAGTCTAAGACCTTAGCTATTAGGTCAGAGTAAGTGTTAAGACCTTAACCAGTAGGCCAGAATAAGAGTTAAGACCTTAACCATTAGGCCAGAGTATAAGTCTAAGAACTTAGCTATTAGGCTAGAGTAATAGTTAAGACCTTAAGCATTAGGCCAGAGTACGAGTCTAAGACCTTAGCTATTAGGCCAGAGTAAAAGTTAAGACCTTAGCTATTATGCCAGAGTAAGAGTTAAGACCTTAACCATTAGGCCATAGTACGAGTCTAAGACCTTAGCTATTAGGCCAGAGTAAGAGTTAAGACCTTAACCATTAGGCCAGAGTACGAGTCTAAGACCTTAGCTATTAGGCCAGAGTACGAGTCTAAGACCTTAGCTATTAGGCCAGATTACGAGTCTAAGACCTTAGCTATTAGGCCATAGTAAGAGTTAAGACCTTAACCATTAGGCCAGAGTACGAGTCTAAGACCTTAGCTATTAGGCCAGAGTAAGAGTTAAGACCTTAACCATTATGCCAGAGTACGAGTCTAAGACCTTAGCTATTAGGCTAGAGTAAGAGTTAAGACCTTAGCTATTAGGCCAGAGTAAGAGTTAAGACCTTAACCATTAGGCCAGAGTATGAGTCTAAGACCTTAGCTATTAGGCCAGAGTAAGAGTTAAGACCTTAACCATTAGGCCAGAGTACGAGTCTAAGACCTTAGCTATTAGGCCAGAGTACGAGTCTAAGACCTTAGCTATTAGGCCAGATTACGAGTCTAAGACCTTAGCTATTAGGCCAGAGTTAGAGTTAAGACCTGAACCATTAGGACAGACTAAGAGTTAAGACCTTAACCTGTAGGCCATAGTACGAGTCTAAGACCTTAGCTATTAGGCCATAGTAAGAGTTAAGACCTTAACCATTAGGCCAGAGTACAAGTCTAAGACCTTAGCTATTAGGCCAGAGTAAGAGTCTAAGACCTTAGCTATTAGGTCAGAGTAAGAGTTAAGGCCTTAACCATTAGGCCAGAGTACGAGTCTAAGACCGTAGCTATTAGGCCAGAGTAAAAGTTAAGACCTTAGCTATTAGGCCAGAGTAAGAGATAAGACCTTAACCATTAGGCCAGAGTACGAGTCAAAGACCTTAGCTATTAGGCCAGAGTAAGAGTTAAGACCTTCGCTATTAGGCCAGAGTAAGAGTTAAGACCTTAACCATTAGGCCAGAGTATAAGTCTAAGAACTTAGCTATTAGGCTAGAGTAAGAGTTAAGACCTTAACCATTAGGCCAGAGTACGAGTCTAAGACCTTAGCTATTAGGCCAGAGTAAAAGTTAAGACCTAAGCTATTAGGCCAGAGTAAGAGTTAAGACCTTAACCATTATGCCAGAGTACGAGTCTAAGACCTTAGCTATTAGGCTAGAGTAAGAGTTAAGACCTTAGCTATTAGGCCAGAGTAAGAGTTAAGACCTTAACCATTAGGCCAGAGTATGAGTCTAAGACCTTAGCTATTAGGCCAGAGTAAGAGTTAAGACCTTAACCATTAGGCCAGAGTACGAGTCTAAGACCTTAGCTATTAGGCCAGAGTACGAGTCTAAGACCTTAGCTATTAGGCCAGATTACGAGTCTAAGACCTTAGCTATTAGGCCAGAGTTAGAGTTAAGACCTGAACCATTAGGACAGACTAAGAGTTAAGACCTTAACCTGTAGGCCATAGTACGAGTCTAAGACCTTAGCTATTAGGCCATAGTAAGAGTTAAGACCTTAACCATTAGGCCAGAGTACAAGTCTAAGACCTTAGCTATTAGGCCAGAGTAAGAGTTAAGACCTTAGCTATTAGGCCAGAGTACGAGTCTAAGACCTTAGCTATTAGGTCAGAGTAAGAGTTAAGACCTTAACCATTAGGCCAGAGTACGAGTCTAAGACCGTAGCTATTAGGCCAGAGTAAAAGTTAAGACCTTAGCTATTAGGCCAGAGTAAGAGTTAAGACCTTAACCATTAGGCCATAGTACGAGTATGAGACCTTAGCTATTAGTCCAGAGTAAGAGTTAAGACCTTAGCTATTAGGCCAGAGTAAGAGATAAGACCTTAACCAGTAGGCCGGAGTACGAGTCTAAGACCTTAGCTATTAGGCCAGAGTAAGAGTTAAGACCTTAACCAGTAGGCTAGAGTAAGAGTTAAGACCTTAACCTGTAGGCCAGAGTAAGAGTTAATACCTTAAACATTAGGCCAGAGTACGAGTCTAAGACCTTAGCTATTAGGCCAGAGTACGAGTCTAAGACCTTAGCTATTAGGCCAGTGTAAGAGTTAAGACCTTAACCATTAGGCCAGAGTACGAGTCAAAGACCTTAGCTATTAGGCCAGAGTAAGAGTTAAGACCTTCGCTATTAGGCCAGAGTAAGAGTTAAGACCTTAACCATTAGGCCAGAGTATAAGTCTAAGAACTTAGCTATTAGGCTAGAGTAAGAGTTAAGACCTTAAGCATTAGGCCAGAGTACGAGTCTAAGACCTTAGCTATTAGGCCAGAGTAAAAGTTAAGACCTTAGCTATTATGCCAGAGTAAGAGTTAAGACCTTAACTATTAGGCTATAGTACGAGTCTAAGACCTTAGCTATTAGTCCAGAGTAAGAGTAAGGACCTTAGCTATTAGGCCAGAGTAAGAGTTAAGACCTTAACCATTAGGCCAGAGTACGAGTCAAAGTCTTTAGCTATTAGGCCAGAGTAAGAGTTAAGACCTTAGCTATTAGGCCAGAGTAAGAGTTAAGACCTTAACCATTAGGCCAGAGTACGAGTCAAAGTCTTTAGCTATTAGGCCAGAGTAAGAATTAAGACCTTAGCTATTAGGCCATAGTACGAGTCTAGGACCTTAGCTATTAGGCCAGAGTACGAGTCTAAGACCTTAGCTATTAGGCCAGAGTACGAGTCTAAGACCTTAGCTATTAGGCCAGAGTAAGAGTTAAGACCTTAACCATTAGGCCAGAGTACAAGTCTAAGACCTTAGCTATTAGGCCAGAGTAAGAGTTAAGACCTTAGCTATTAGGCCAGAGTACGAGTCTAAGACCTTAGCTATTAGGTCAGAGTAAGTGTTAAGACCTTAACCAGTAGGCCAGAATAAGAGTTAAGACCTTAACCATTAGGCCAGATTATGAGTCTAAGACCTTAGCTATTAGGCCAGAGTAAGAGTTAAGACCTTAACCATTAGGCAAGAGTACGAGTCTAAGACCGTAGCTATTAGGCCAGAGTAAAAGTTAAGACCTTAGCTATTAGGCCAGAGTAAGAGTTAAGACCTTAACCATTAGGCCATAGTACAAGTATAAGGCCTTAGCTATTAGTCCAGAGTAAGAGTTAAGACCTTAGCTATTAGGCCAGAGTAAGAGATAAGACCTTAACCAGTAGGCCGGAGTACGAGTCTAAGACCTTAGCTATTAGGCCAGAGTAAGAGTTAAGACCTTAACCTGTAGGCCAGAGTAAGAGTTAATACCTTAAACATTAGGCCAGAGTACGAGTCTAAGACCTTAGCTATTAGGCCAGAGTACGAGTCTAAGACCTTAGCTATTAGGCCAGTGTAAGAGTTAAGACCTTAACCATTAGGCCAGAGTACGAGTCAAAGACCTTAGCTATTAGGCCAGAGTAAGAGTTAAGACCTTCGCTATTAGGCCAGAGTAAGAGTTAAGACCTTAGCTATTAGGCCAGAGTAAGAGTTAAGACCTTAACCAGCAGGCCAGAGTAAGAGTTAAGACCTTAACCAGTAGGCCAGAGTAAGAGTTAAGACCTTAACCATTAGGCCAGAGTACGAGTCTAAGACCTCAGCTATTGGGCCAGAGTAAGAGTTAAGACCTTAACCAGTAGGCCAGAGTAAGAGTTAAGACCTTAACCAGTAGGCCAGAGTAAGAGTTAAGACCTTAACCATTAGGCCAGAGTACGAGTCTAAGACCTTAGCTATTAGGCCAGAGTAAGAGTTAAGACCTTAGGTATTAGGCCAGAGTAAGAGTTAAGACCTTAACCATTAGGCCAGAGTACGAGTCTAAGACCTTAGCTATTAGGCCAGAGTAAGAGTGAAGACATTAGCTATTAGGCCACAGTAAGTGTTAAGACCTTAACCATTATGCCAGAGTACGAGTCTAAGACCTTAGCTATTAGGCCAGAGTAAGAGTTACGACCTTAACCAGTAGGCCAGAGTACGAGTCTAAGACCTTAGCTATTAGGCCAGAGTACGAGTCTAAGACCTTAGCTATTAGGCCAGAGTAAGAGTTAAGACCTTAACCATTAGGCCAGACTAAGAGTTAAGACCTTAACCTGTAGGCCATAGTACGAGTCTAAGACCTTAGCTATTAGGCCAGAGTACGAGTCTAAGACCTTAGCTATTCGGCCAGAGTAAGAGTTAAGACCTTAACCAGTAGGCCAGAGTACGAGTCTAATACCTTAACTAATAGGCCAGAGTAAGAGTTAAGACCTTAGCTATTAGGCCAGAGTAAGAGTTAAGACCTTAACCATTAGGCCAGAGTACGAGTCTAAGACCTTAGCTATTAGGCTAGAGTAAGAGTGAAGACCTTAGCTATTAGGCCACAGTAAGTGTTAAGACCTTAACCATTAGGCCAGAGTACGAGTCTAAGACCTTAGCTATTAGGCCAGAGTAAGAGTTAAAACCTTAACCATTATGCCAGAGTACGAGTCTAAGACCTTAGCTATTAGGCCAGAGTAAGAGTTACGACCTTAACCAGTAGGCCAGAGTACGAGTCTAAGACCTTAGCTATTAGGCCAGAGTACGAGTCTAAGACCTTAGCTATTAGGCCAGAGTAAGAGTTAAGACCTTAACCATTAGGCCAGACTAAGAGTTAAGACCTTAACCTGTAGGCCATAGTACGAATCTAAGACCTTAGCTATTAGGCCAGAGTAAGAGTTAAGACCTTAACCATTAGGCCAGAGTACGAGTCTAAGACCTTAGCTATTAGGCCAGACTAAAAGTTAAGACCTTAGCTATTAGGCCAGAGTAAGAGTTAAGACCTTAACCATTAGGCCATAGTACGAGTCTAAGACCTTAGCTTTTAGGCCAGAGTAAGAGTTAAGACTTAAACCAGTAGGCCAGAATAAGAGTTAAGACCTTAACCTGTAGGCCATAGTACTAGTCTAAGACATTAACGATTAGGCCAGAGTAAGAGTTAAGACCTTAACCAGTAGGCCAGAGTAAGAGTTAATACCTTAAACATTAGGCCAGAGTACGAGTCTAAGACCTTAGCTATTAGGCCAGAGTACGAGTCTAAGACCTTAGCTATTAGGCCAGTGTAAGAGTTAAGACCTTAACCATTAGGCCAGAGTACGTGTCAAAGACCTTAGCTATTAGGCCAGAGTAAGAGTTAAGACCTTCGCTATTAGGCCAGAGTAAGAGTTAAGACCTTAACCATTAGGCCAGAGTACGAGTCTAAGACCTTAGCTATTAGGCCAGAGTAAGAGTTAAGACCTTAACCATTAGGCCAGAGTACGAGTCTAAGAACTTAGCTATTAGGCTAGAGTAAGAGTTAAGACCTTAAGCATTAGGCCAGAGTACGAGTCTAAGACCTTAGCTATTAGGCCAGAGTAAGAGTTAAGACCTTAGCTATTAGGCCAGAGTACGAGTCTAAGACCTTAGCTATTAGGTCAGAGTAAGTGTTAAGACCTTAACCAGTAGGCCAGAATAAGAGTTAAGACCTTAACCATTAGGCCAGAGTATGAGTCTAAGAACTTAGCTATTAGGCTAGAGTAAGAGTTAAGACCTTAAGCATTAGGCCAGAGTACGAGTCTAAGACCTTAGCTTGTAGGCCAGAGCAAAAGTTAAGACCTTAGCTATTATGCCAGAGTAAGAGTTAAGACCTTAACCATTAGGCCATAGTACGAGTCTAAGACCTTAGCTATTAGTCCAGAGTAAGAGTAAGGACCTTAGCTATTAGGCCAGAGTAAGAGTTAAGACCTTAACCATTAGGCCAGAGTACGAGTCAAAGTCCTTAGCTATTAGGCCAGAGTAAGAGTTAAGACCTGAACCATTAGGCCAGAGAAAGAGTTAAGACCTTAACCATTAGCCCAGAGTATAAGTCTAAGAACTTAGCTATTAGGCTAGAGTAAGAGTTAAGACCTTAAGCATTAGGCCAGAGTACGAGTCTAAGACCTTAGCTATTAGGCCAGATTACGAGTCTAAGACCTTAGCTATTAGGCCAGAGTAAGAGTTAAGACCTGAACCATTAGGCCAGACTAAGAGTTAAGACCTTAACCTGTAGGCCATAGTACGAGTCTAAGACCTTAGATATTAGGCCATAGTAAGAGTTAAGACCTTAACCATTAGGCCAGAGTACGAGTCTAAGACCTTAGCTATTAGGCCAGATTAAAAGTTAAGACCTTAGCTATTAGGCCAGAGTAAGAGTTAAGACCTTAACCATTAGGCCATAGTACGAGTCTAAGACCTTAGCTATTAGGCCAGAGTAAGAGTTAAAACTTTAACCAGTAGTCCAGAGTGAGAGTTAAGACCTTAACCTGTAGGCCAGAGTACGAGTCTAAGACCTTAGCTAATAGGCCAGAGTAAGAGTTAAGACCTTAACCATTAGGCCAGAGTACGAGTCTAAGACCTTAGCTATTAGGCCAGAGTAAGAGTTAAGACCTTAGCTATTAGGCCAGAGTAAGAGTTAAGACCTTACCCATTAGGCCAGAGTACGAGTCTAAGACCTTAGCTATTAGGCAAGAGTAAGATTGAAGACATTAGCTATTAGGCCACAGTATGAGTCTAAGACCTTAGCTTTTAGGCCAGAGTAAGAGTTAAGACTTAAACCAGTAGGCCAGAATAAGAGTTAAGACCTTAACCTGTAGGCCATAGTAGTAGTCTAAGACATTAATGAGTAGGCCAGAGTAAGAGTTAAGACCTTAACCAGTAGGCCAGAGTAAGAGAAAAGACCTTAACCAGTAGGCCAGAGTAAAAGTTAAGACCTTAACCATTAGGCCAGAGTACGAGTCTAAGAACTTAGCTATTACGCCAGAGTACGAGTCTAAGACCTTAGCTATTAGGCCAGTGTAAGAGTTAAGACCTTAACCATTAGGCCAGAGTACGTGTCAAAGACCTTAGCTATTAGGCCAGAGTAAGAGTTAAGACCTTCGCTATTAGGCCAGAGTAAGAGTTAAGACCTTAACCATTAGGCCAGAGTACGAGTCTAAGACCTTAGCTATTAGGCCAGAGTAAGAGTTAAGACCTTAACCATTAGGCCAGAGTACGAGTCTAAGAACTTAGCTATTAGGCTAGAGTAAGAGTTAAGACCTTAAGCATTAGGCCAGAGTACGAGTCTAAGACCTTAGCTATTAGGCCAGAGTAAGAGTTAAGACCTTAGCTATTAGGCCAGAGTACGAGTCTAAGACCTTAGCTATTAGGTCAGAGTAAGTGTTAAGACCTTAACCAGTAGGCCAGAATAAGAGTTAAGACCTTAACCATTAGGCCAGAGTATGAGTCTAAGAACTTAGCTATTAGGCTAGAGTAAGAGTTAAGACCTTAAGCATTAGGCCAGAGTACGAGTCTAAGACCTTAGCTTGTAGGCCAGAGCAAAAGTTAAGACCTTAGCTATTATGCCAGAGTAAGAGTTAAGACCTTAACCATTAGGCCATAGTACGAGTCTAAGACCTTAGCTATTAGTCCAGAGTAAGAGTAAGGACCTTAGCTATTAGGCCAGAGTAAGAGTTAAGACCTTAACCATTAGGCCAGAGTACGAGTCAAAGTCCTTAGCTATTAGGCCAGAGTAAGAGTTAAGACCTGAACCATTAGGCCAGAGAAAGAGTTAAGACCTTAACCATTAGCCCAGAGTATAAGTCTAAGAACTTAGCTATTAGGCTAGAGTAAGAGTTAAGACCTTAAGCATTAGGCCAGAGTACGAGTCTAAGACCTTAGCTATTAGGCCAGATTACGAGTCTAAGACCTTAGCTATTAGGCCAGAGTAAGAGTTAAGACCTGAACCATTAGGCCAGACTAAGAGTTAAGACCTTAACCTGTAGGCCATAGTACGAGTCTAAGACCTTAGATATTAGGCCATAGTAAGAGTTAAGACCTTAACCATTAGGCCAGAGTACGAGTCTAAGACCTTAGCTATTAGGCCAGATTAAAAGTTAAGACCTTAGCTATTAGGCCAGAGTAAGAGTTAAGACCTTAACCATTAGGCCATAGTACGAGTCTAAGACCTTAGCTATTAGGCCAGAGTAAGAGTTAAAACTTTAACCAGTAGTCCAGAGTGAGAGTTAAGACCTTAACCTGTAGGCCAGAGTACGAGTCTAAGACCTTAGCTAATAGGCCAGAGTAAGAGTTAAGACCTTAACCATTAGGCCAGAGTACGAGTCTAAGACCTTAGCTATTAGGCCAGAGTAAGAGTTAAGACCTTAGCTATTAGGCCAGAGTAAGAGTTAAGACCTTACCCATTAGGCCAGAGTACGAGTCTAAGACCTTAGCTATTAGGCAAGAGTAAGATTGAAGACATTAGCTATTAGGCCACAGTATGAGTCTAAGACCTTAGCTTTTAGGCCAGAGTAAGAGTTAAGACTTAAACCAGTAGGCCAGAATAAGAGTTAAGACCTTAACCTGTAGGCCATAGTAGTAGTCTAAGACATTAATGAGTAGGCCAGAGTAAGAGTTAAGACCTTAACCAGTAGGCCAGAGTAAGAGAAAAGACCTTAACCAGTAGGCCAGAGTAAAAGTTAAGACCTTAACCATTAGGCCAGAGTACGAGTCTAAGAACTTAGCTATTACGCCAGAGTAAGAGTTAAGACCTTAACCAGTAGGCCAGAGTAAGAGTTAAGACCTTAACCATTAGGCCATAGTACGAGTCTAAGACCTTAGCTATTAGGCCAGAGTAAGAGTTAAGACCTTAGCTATTAGGCCAGAGTAAGAGTTAAGACCTTAACCAGTAGGCCAGAGTACGAGTCTAAGACCTTAGCTATTAGGCCAGAGTACGAGTCTAAGACCTTAGCTATTAGGCCAGAGTAAGAGTTAAGACCTTAACCAGTAGGCCAGAATAAGAGTTAAGACCTTAACCATTAGGCCAGAGTACGAGTCTAAGAATTTAGCTATTAGGCTAGAGTAAGAGTTAAGACATTAAGCATTAGGCCAGAGTACGAGTCTAAGACCTTAGCTATTAGGCCAGAGTAAGAGTTAAGACCTTAGCTATTAGGCCAGAGTACGAGTCTAAGACCTTAGCTATTAGGTCAGAGTAAGTGTTAAGACCTTAACCAGTAGGCCAGAATAAGAGTTAAGACCTTAACCATTAGGCCAGAGTATAAGTCTAAGAACTTAGCTATTAGGCTAGAGTAATAGTTAAGACCTTAAGCATTAGGCCAGAGTACGAGTCTAAGACCTTAGCTATTAGGCCAGAGTAAAAGTTAAGACCTTAGCTATTATGCCAGAGTAAGAGTTAAGACCTTAACCATTAGGCCATAGTACGAGTCTAAGACCTTAGCTATTAGGCCAGAGTAAGAGTTAAGACCTTAACCATTAGGCCAGAGTACGAGTCTAAGACCTTAGCTATTAGGCCAGAGTACGAGTCTAAGACCTTAGCTATTAGGCCAGATTACGAGTCTAAGACCTTAGCTATTAGGCCATAGTAAGAGTTAAGACCTTAACCATTAGGCCAGAGTACGAGTCTAAGACCTTAGCTATTAGGCCAGAGTAAGAGTTAAGACCTTAACCATTATGCCAGAGTACGAGTCTAAGACCTTAGCTATTAGGCTAGAGTAAGAGTTAAGACCTTAGCTATTAGGCCAGAGTAAGAGTTAAGACCTTAACCATTAGGCCAGAGTATGAGTCTAAGACCTTAGCTATTAGGCCAGAGTAAGAGTTAAGACCTTAACCATTAGGCCAGAGTACGAGTCTAAGACCTTAGCTATTAGGCCAGAGTACGAGTCTAAGACCTTAGCTATTAGGCCAGATTACGAGTCTAAGACCTTAGCTATTAGGCCAGAGTTAGAGTTAAGACCAGAACCATTAGGACAGACTAAGAGTTAAGACCTTAACCTGTAGGCCATAGTACGAGTCTAAGACCTTAGCTATTAGGCCATAGTAAGAGTTAAGACCTTAACCATTAGGCCAGAGTACAAGTCTAAGACCTTAGCTATTAGGCCAGAGTAAGAGTCTAAGACCTTAGCTATTAGGTCAGAGTAAGAGTTAAGACCTTAACCATTAGGCCAGAGTACGAGTCTAAGACCGTAGCTATTAGGCCAGAGTAAAAGTTAAGACCTTAGCTATTAGGCCAGAGTAAGAGATAAGACCTTAACCATTAGGCCAGAGTACGAGTCAAAGACCTTAGCTATTAGGCCAGAGTAAGAGTTAAGACCTTCGCTATTAGGCCAGAGTAAGAGTTAAGACCTTAACCATTAGGCCAGAGTATAAGTCTAAGAACTTAGCTATTAGGCTAGAGTAAGAGTTAAGACCTTAAGCATTAGGCCAGAGTACGAGTCTAAGACCTTAGCTATTAGGCCAGAGTAAAAGTTAAGACCTTAGCTATTATGCCAGAGTAAGAGTTAAGACCTTAACTATTAGGCCATAGTACGAGTCTAAGACCTTAGCTATTAGTCCAGAGTAAGAGTAAGGACCTTAGCTATTAGGCCAGAGTAAGAGTTAAGACCTTAACCATTAGGCCAGAGTACGAGTCAAAGTCTTTAGCTATTAGGCCAGAGTAAGAGTTAAGACCTTAGCTATTAGGCCAGAGTAAGAGTTAAGACCTTAACCATTAGGCCAGAGTACGAGTCAAAGTCTTTAGCTATTAGGCCAGAGTACGAGTCTAAGACCTTAGCTATTAGGTCAGAGTAAGAGTTAAGACCTTAACCATTAGGCCAGAGTACGAGTCTAAGACCGTAGCTATTAGGCCAGAGTAAAAGTTAAGACCTTAGCTATTAGGCCAGAGTAAGAGTTAAGACCTTAACCATTAGGCCATAGTACGAGTATAAGACCTTAGCTATTAGTCCAGAGTAAGAGTTAAGACCTTAGCTATTAGGCCAGAGTAAGAGATAAGACCTTAACCAGTAGGCCGGAGTACGAGTCTAAGACCTTAGCTATTAGGCCAGAGTAAGAGTTAAGACCTTAACCAGTAGGCTAGAGTAAGAGTTAAGACCTTAACCTGTAGGCCAGAGTAAGAGTTAATACCTTAAACATTAGGCCAGAGTACGAGTCTAAGACCTTAGCTATTAGGCCAGAGTACGAGTCTAAGACCTTAGCTATTAGGCCAGTGTAAGAGTTAAGACCTTAACCATTAGGCCAGAGTACGAGTCAAAGACCTTAGCTATTAGGCCAGAGTAAGAGTTAAGACCTTCGCTATTAGGCCAGAGTAAGAGTTAAGACCTTAACCATTAGGCCAGAGTATAAGTCTAAGAACTTAGCTATTAGGCTAGAGTAAGAGTTAAGACCTTAAGCATTAGGCCAGAGTACGAGTCTAAGACCTTAGCTATTAGGCCAGAGTAAAAGTTAAGACCTTAGCTATTATGCCAGAGTAAGAGTTAAGACCTTAACTATTAGGCCATAGTACGAGTCTAAGACCTTAGCTATTAGTCCAGAGTAAGAGTAAGGACCTTAGCTATTAGGCCAGAGTAAGAGTTAAGACCTTAACCATTAGGCCAGAGTACGAGTCAAAGTCTTTAGCTATTAGGCCAGAGTAAGAGTTAAGACCTTAGCTATTAGGCCAGAGTAAGAGTTAAGACCTTAACCATTAGGCCAGAGTACGAGTCAAAGTCTTTAGCTATTAGGCCAGAGTAAGAATTAAGACCTTAGCTATTAGGCCATAGTACGAGTCTAGGACCTTAGCTATTAGGCCAGAGTACGAGTCTAAGACCTTAGCTATTAGGCCAGAGTACGAGTCTAAGACCTTAGCTATTAGGCCAGAGTAAGAGTTAAGACCTTAACCATTAGGCCAGAGTACAAGTCTAAGACCTTAGCTATTAGGCCAGAGTAAGAGTTAAGACCTTAGCTATTAGGCCAGAGTACGAGTCTAAGACCTTAGCTATTAGGTCAGAGTAAGTGTTAAGACCTTAACCAGTAGGCCAGAATAAGAGTTAAGACCTTAACCATTAGGCCAGATTATGAGTCTAAGACCTTAGCTATTAGGCCAGAGTAAGAGTTAAGACCTTAACCATTAGGCAAGAGTACGAGTCTAAGACCGTAGCTATTAGGCCAGAGTAAAAGTTAAGACCTTAGCTATTAGGCCAGAGTAAGAGTTAAGACCTTAGCTATTAGGCCAGAGTAAGAGTTAAGACCTTAACCAGTAGGCCAGAGTACGAGTCTAAGACCTTAGCTATTAGGCCAGAGTACGAGTCTAAGACCTTAGCTATTAGGCCAGAGTAAGAGTTAAGACCTTAACCAGTAGGCCAGAATAAGAGTTAAGACCTTAACCATTAGGCCAGAGTACGAGTCTAAGAATTTAGCTATTAGGCTAGAGTAAGAGTTAAGACATTAAGCATTAGGCCAGAGTACGAGTCTAAGACCTTAGCTATTAGGCCAGAGTAAGAGTTAAGACCTTAGCTATTAGGCCAGAGTACGAGTCTAAGACCTTAGCTATTAGGTCAGAGTAAGTGTTAAGACCTTAACCAGTAGGCCAGAATAAGAGTTAAGACCTTAACCATTAGGCCAGAGTATAAGTCTAAGAACTTAGCTATTAGGCTAGAGTAATAGTTAAGACCTTAAGCATTAGGCCAGAGTACGAGTCTAAGACCTTAGCTATTAGGCCAGAGTAAAAGTTAAGACCTTAGCTATTATGCCAGAGTAAGAGTTAAGACCTTAACCATTAGGCCATAGTACGAGTCTAAGACCTTAGCTATTAGGCCAGAGTAAGAGTTAAGACCTTAACCATTAGGCCAGAGTACGAGTCTAAGACCTTAGCTATTAGGCCAGAGTACGAGTCTAAGACCTTAGCTATTAGGCCAGATTACGAGTCTAAGACCTTAGCTATTAGGCCATAGTAAGAGTTAAGACCTTAACCATTAGGCCAGAGTACGAGTCTAAGACCTTAGCTATTAGGCCAGAGTAAAAGTTAAGACCTTAGCTATTAGGCCAGAGTAAGAGTTAAGACCTTAACCATTATGCCAGAGTACGAGTCTAAGACCTTAGCTATTAGGCTAGAGTAAGAGTTAAGACCTTAGCTATTAGGCCAGAGTAAGAGTTAAGACCTTAACCATTAGGCCAGAGTATGAGTCTAAGACCTTAGCTATTAGGCCAGAGTAAGAGTTAAGACCTTAACCATTAGGCCAGAGTACGAGTCTAAGACCTTAGCTATTAGGCCAGAGTACGAGTCTAAGACCTTAGCTATTAGGCCAGATTACGAGTCTAAGACCTTAGCTATTAGGCCAGAGTTAGAGTTAAGACCTGAACCATTAGGACAGACTAAGAGTTAAGACCTTAACCTGTAGGCCATAGTACGAGTCTAAGACCTTAGCTATTAGGCCATAGTAAGAGTTAAGACCTTAACCATTAGGCCAGAGTACAAGTCTAAGACCTTAGCTATTAGGCCAGAGTAAGAGTCTAAGACCTTAGCTATTAGGTCAGAGTAAGAGTTAAGACCTTAACCATTAGGCCAGAGTACGAGTCTAAGACCGTAGCTATTAGGCCAGAGTAAAAGTTAAGACCTTAGCTATTAGGCCAGTGTAAGAGTTAAGACCTTAACCATTAGGCCAGAGTACGAGTCAAAGACCTTAGCTATTAGGCCAGAGTAAGAGTTAAGACCTTCGCTATTAGGCCAGAGTAAGAGTTAAGACCTTAACCATTAGGCCAGAGTATAAGTCTAAGAACTTAGCTATTAGGCTAGAGTAAGAGTTAAGACCTTAAGCATTAGGCCAGAGTACGAGTCTAAGACCTTAGCTATTAGGCCAGAGTAAAAGTTAAGACCTTAGCTATTATGCCAGAGTAAGAGTTAAGACCTTAACTATTAGGCCATAGTACGAGTCTAAGACCTTAGCTATTAGTCCAGAGTAAGAGTAAGGACCTTAGCTATTAGGCCAGAGTAAGAGTTAAGACCTTAACCATTAGGCCAGAGTACGAGTCAAAGTCTTTAGCTATTAGGCCAGAGTAAGAGTTAAGACCTTAGCTATTAGGCCAGAGTAAGAGTTAAGACCTTAACCATTAGGCCAGAGTACGAGTCAAAGTCTTTAGCTATTAGGCCAGAGTACGAGTCTAAGACCTTAGCTATTAGGTCAGAGTAAGAGTTAAGACCTTAACCATTAGGCCAGAGTACGAGTCTAAGACCGTAGCTATTAGGCCAGAGTAAAAGTTAAGACCTTAGCTATTAGGCCAGAGTAAGAGTTAAGACCTTAACCATTAGGCCATAGTACGAGTATAAGACCTTAGCTATTAGTCCAGAGTAAGAGTTAAGACCTTAGCTATTAGGCCAGAGTAAGAGATAAGACCTTAACCAGTAGGCCGGAGTACGAGTCTAAGACCTTAGCTATTAGGCCAGAGTAAGAGTTAAGACCTTAACCAGTAGGCTAGAGTAAGAGTTAAGACCTTAACCTGTAGGCCAGAGTAAGAGTTAATACCTTAAACATTAGGCCAGAGTACGAGTCTAAGACCTTAGCTATTAGGCCAGAGTACGAGTCTAAGACCTTAGCTATTAGGCCAGTGTAAGAGTTAAGACCTTAACCATTAGGCCAGAGTACGAGTCAAAGACCTTAGCTATTAGGCCAGAGTAAGAGTTAAGACCTTCGCTATTAGGCCAGAGTAAGAGTTAAGACCTTAACCATTAGGCCAGAGTATAAGTCTAAGAACTTAGCTATTAGGCTAGAGTAAGAGTTAAGACCTTAAGCATTAGGCCAGAGTACGAGTCTAAGACCTTAGCTATTAGGCCAGAGTAAAAGTTAAGACCTTAGCTATTATGCCAGAGTAAGAGTTAAGACCTTAACCATTAGGCCAGAGTAAGAGTCTAAGACCTTAGCTATTAGGCCAAAGTAAAAGTTAAGACCTTAGCTATTAGGCCAGAGTAAGAGTTAAGACCTTAACCATTAGGCCATAGTATGAGTCTAAGACCTTAGCTATTAGGCCAGAGTAAGAGTTAAGACCTGAGCTATTAGGCCAGAGTAAGAGTTAAGACCTTAACCATTAGGCCATAGTATGAGTCTAAGACCTTAGCTATTAGGCCAGAGTAAGAGTTAAGACCTTAACCAGTAGGCCAGAGTAAGAGTTAAGACCTTAACCATTAGGCCAGAGTACGAGTCTAAGACCTTAGCTATTAGGCCACAGTATGAGTCTAAGACCTTAGCTATTAGACCAGAGTAAGAGTTAAGACCTTAGCTATTAGGCCAGAGTAAGAGTAAAGACCTTAACCATTAGGCCAGAGTACGAGTCTAAGACCTTAGCTATTAGGCCAGAGTAAGAATTAATACCTTAGCTATTAGGCCAGAGTAAGAGGTAAGACCTTAACCTTTATGCCAGAGTACGATTCTAAGACCTAAGCTATTAGGCCAGAGTAAGAGTTAAGACCTTAACCATTAGGCCAGAGTACGAGTCTAAGACCTTAGCTATTAGGCCAGAGTAAGAGTTAAGACCTTAAACATTAGGCCAGAGTACGAGTCTAAGACCTTAGCTATTAGGCCAGAGTAAGAGATAAGACCTTAACCAGTAGGCCAGAGAAAGAGTTAAGACCTTAACCAGTAGGCCAGAGTACGAAACTAAGACCTCAGCTATTAGGCCATAGTAAGAGTTAAGACCTTAACCAGTAGGCCAGAGTAAGAGTTAAGACCTTAACCAGTAGGCCATAGTAAGAGTCTAAGACCTTAGCTATTAGAACAGAGTAAGAGTTAAGACCTTAACCAGTAGGCCAGAGTATGAGTCTAAGACCTTAGCTATTAGGCCAGAGTAAGAGTTAAGACATTAGCTATTAGGCCACAGTAAGTGTTAAGACCTTAACCATTAGGCCAGAGTACGAGTTAAGACCTTAACCAGTAGGCCAGAGTATGAGTCTAAGACCTTAGCTATTAGGCCAGAGTAAGAGTTAAGACCTTAACCAGTAGGCCAGAGTAAGAGTTAAGACCTTAACCTGTAGGCCATAGTACAAGTATAAGACCTTAGCTATTAGGCCAGAGTAACAGTTAAGACCTTAACCTGTAGGCCATAGTACGAGTCTAAGACCTTAGCTATTAGGCCAGAGTAAGAGTTAAGACCTTAGCTATTAGGCCAGAGTAAGAGTTAAGACCTTTGCAAATAGGCCAGAGTAAGAGTTAAGACCTTAACCAGTAGGCCAGAGTAAGAGCTAAGACCTTAACCGTTAGGCCAGAGTACGAGTCTAAGACGTTAGCTATTAGACGAGAGTAAAAGTTAAGACCTTAACCAGTAGGCCAGAGTAAGAGTTAAGACCTTAACCTGTAGGCCATAGTAAGAGTTAAGACCTTAGCCAGTAGGCCAGAGTAAGAGGTAAGACCTTAACCAGTAGGCCAGAGTACGAGTCTAAGAATTTAGCTATTAGGCTAGAGTAAGAGTTAAGACATTAAGCATTAGGCCAGAGTACGAGTCTAAGACCTTAGCTATTAGGCCAGAGTAAGAGTTAAGACCTTAGCTATTAGGCCAGAGTACGAGTCTAAGACCTTAGCTATTAGGTCAGAGTAAGTGTTAAGACCTTAACCAGTAGGCCAGAATAAGAGTTAAGACCTTAACCATTAGGCCAGAGTATAAGTCTAAGAACTTAGCTATTAGGCTAGAGTAATAGTTAAGACCTTAAGCATTAGGCCAGAGTACGAGTCTAAGACCTTAGCTATTAGGCCAGAGTAAAAGTTAAGACCTTAGCTATTATGCCAGAGTAAGAGTTAAGACCTTAACCATTAGGCCATAGTACGAGTCTAAGACCTTAGCTATTAGGCCAGAGTAAGAGTTAAGACCTTAACCATTAGGCCAGAGTACGAGTCTAAGACCTTAGCTATTAGGCCAGAGTACGAGTCTAAGACCTTAGCTATTAGGCCAGATTACGAGTCTAAGACCTTAGCTATTAGGCCATAGTAAGAGTTAAGACCTTAACCATTAGGCCAGAGTACGAGTCTAAGACCTTAGCTATTAGGCCAGAGTAAGAGTTAAGACCTTAACCATTATGCCAGAGTACGAGTCTAAGACCTTAGCTATTAGGCTAGAGTAAGAGTTAAGACCTTAGCTATTAGGCCAGAGTAAGAGTTAAGACCTTAACCATTAGGCCAGAGTATGAGTCTAAGACCTTAGCTATTAGGCCAGAGTAAGAGTTAAGACCTTAACCATTAGGCCAGAGTACGAGTCTAAGACCTTAGCTATTAGGCCAGAGTACGAGTCTAAGACCTTAGCTATTAGGCCAGATTACGAGTCTAAGACCTTAGCTATTAGGCCAGAGTTAGAGTTAAGACCTGAACCATTAGGACAGACTAAGAGTTAAGACCTTAACCTGTAGGCCATAGTACGAGTCTAAGACCTTAGCTATTAGGCCATAGTAAGAGTTAAGACCTTAACCATTAGGCCAGAGTACAAGTCTAAGACCTTAGCTATTAGGCCAGAGTAAGAGTCTAAGACCTTAGCTATTAGGTCAGAGTAAGAGTTAAGGCCTTAACCATTAGGCCAGAGTACGAGTCTAAGACCGTAGCTATTAGGCCAGAGTAAAAGTTAAGACCTTAGCTATTAGGCCAGAGTAAGAGATAAGACCTTAACCATTAGGCCAGAGTACGAGTCAAAGACCTTAGCTATTAGGCCAGAGTAAGAGTTAAGACCTTCGCTATTAGGCCAGAGTAAGAGTTAAGACCTTAACCATTATGCCAGAGTACGAGTCTAAGACCTTAGCTATTAGGCTAGAGTAAGAGTTAAGACCTTAGCTATTAGGCCAGAGTAAGAGTTAAGACCTTAACCATTAGGCCAGAGTATGAGTCTAAGACCTTAGCTATTAGGCCAGAGTAAGAGTTAAGACCTTAACCATTAGGCCAGAGTACGAGTCTAAGACCTTAGCTATTAGGCCAGAGTACGAGTCTAAGACCTTAGCTATTAGGCCAGATTACGAGTCTAAGACCTTAGCTATTAGGCCAGAGTTAGAGTTAAGACCTGAACCATTAGGACAGACTAAGAGTTAAGACCTTAACCTGTAGGCCATAGTACGAGTCTAAGACCTTAGCTATTAGGCCATAGTAAGAGTTAAGACCTTAACCATTAGGCCAGAGTACAAGTCTAAGACCTTAGCTATTAGGCCAGAGTAAGAGTTAAGACCTTAGCTATTAGGCCAGAGTACGAGTCTAAGACCTTAGCTATTAGGTCAGAGTAAGAGTTAAGACCTTAACCATTAGGCCAGAGTACGAGTCTAAGACCGTAGCTATTAGGCCAGAGTAAAAGTTAAGACCTTAGCTATTAGGCCAGAGTAAGAGTTAAGACCTTAACCATTAGGCCATAGTACGAGTATGAGACCTTAGCTATTAGTCCAGAGTAAGAGTTAAGACCTTAGCTATTAGGCCAGAGTAAGAGATAAGACCTTAACCAGTAGGCCGGAGTACGAGTCTAAGACCTTAGCTATTAGGCCAGAGTAAGAGTTAAGACCTTAACCAGTAGGCTAGAGTAAGAGTTAAGACCTTAACCTGTAGGCCAGAATAAGAGTTAATACCTTAAACATTAGGCCAGAGTACGAGTCTAAGACCTTAGCTATTAGGCCAGAGTACGAGTCTAAGACCTTAGCTATTAGGCCAGTGTAAGAGTTAAGACCTTAACCATTAGGCCAGAGTACGAGTCAAAGACCTTAGCTATTAGGCCAGAGTAAGAGTTAAGACCTTCGCTATTAGGCCAGAGTAAGAGTTAAGACCTTAACCATTAGGCCAGAGTATAAGTCTAAGAACTTAGCTATTAGGCTAGAGTAAGAGTTAAGACCTTAAGCATTAGGCCAGAGTACGAGTCTAAGACCTTAGCTATTAGGCCAGAGTAAAAGTTAAGACCTTAGCTATTATGCCAGAGTAAGAGTTAAGACCTTAACTATTAGGCTATAGTACGAGTCTAAGACCTTAGCTATTAGTCCAGAGTAAGAGTAAGGACCTTAGCTATTAGGCCAGAGTAAGAGTTAAGACCTTAACCATTAGGCCAGAGTACGAGTCAAAGTCTTTAGCTATTAGGCCAGAGTAAGAGTTAAGACCTTAGCTATTAGGCCAGAGTAAGAGTTAAGACCTTAACCATTAGGCCAGAGTACGAGTCAAAGTCTTTAGCTATTAGGCCAGAGTAAGAATTAAGACCTTAGCTATTAGGCCATAGTACGAGTCTAGGACCTTAGCTATTAGGCCAGAGTACGAGTCTAAGACCTTAGCTATTAGGCCAGAGTACGAGTCTAAGACCTTAGCTATTAGGCCAGAGTAAGAGTTAAGACCTTAACCATTAGGCCAGAGTACAAGTCTAAGACCTTAGCTATTAGGCCAGAGTAAGAGTTAAGACCTTAGCTATTAGGCCAGAGTACGAGTCTAAGACCTTAGCTATTAGGTCAGAGTAAGTGTTAAGACCTTAACCAGTAGGCCAGAATAAGAGTTAAGACCTTAACCATTAGGCCAGATTATGAGTCTAAGACCTTAGCTATTAGGCCAGAGTAAGAGTTAAGACCTTAACCATTAGGCAAGAGTACGAGTCTAAGACCGTAGCTATTAGGCCAGAGTAAAAGTTAAGACCTTAGCTATTAGGCCAGAGTAAGAGTTAAGACCTTAACCATTAGGCCATAGTACAAGTATAAGGCCTTAGCTATTAGTCCAGAGTAAGAGTTAAGACCTTAGCTATTAGGCCAGAGTAAGAGATAAGACCTTAACCAGTAGGCCGGAGTACGAGTCTAAGACCTTAGCTATTAGGCCAGAGTAAGAGTTAAGACCTTAACCTGTAGGCCAGAGTAAGAGTTAATACCTTAAACATTAGGCCAGAGTACGAGTCTAAGACCTTAGCTATTAGGCCAGAGTACGAGTCTAAGACCTTAGCTATTAGGCCAGTGTAAGAGTTAAGACCTTAACCATTAGGCCAGAGTACGAGTCAAAGACCTTAGCTATTAGGCCAGAGTAAGAGTTAAGACCTTCGCTATTAGGCCAGAGTAAGAGTTAAGACCTTAGCTATTAGGCCAGAGTAAGAGTTAAGACCTTAACCAGCAGGCCAGAGTAAGAGTTAAGACCTTAACCAGTAGGCCAGAGTAAGAGTTAAGACCTTAACCATTAGGCCAGAGTACGAGTCTAAGACCTCAGCTATTGGGCCAGAGTAAGAGTTAAGACCTTAACCAGTAGGCCAGAGTAAGAGTTAAGACCTTAACCAGTAGGCCAGAGTAAGAGTTAAGACCTTAACCATTAGGCCAGAGTACGAGTCTAAGACCTTAGCTATTAGGCCAGAGTAAGAGTTAAGACCTTAGGTATTAGGCCAGAGTAAGAGTTAAGACCTTAACCATTAGGCCAGAGTACGAGTCTAAGACCTTAGCTATTAGGCCAGAGTAAGAGTGAAG